>NC_063048.1:4367502-4667502 GCF_018812025.1 Megalobrama amblycephala | reverse complement strand
CACCCAGTTGGCCAGCATCCACAGTAAGCGAATCGCCGTCAATAGAATGACTACATACCAAAGTAGTGTCCTCTGAAGACGAACGCTGACACACATTCCCCGCAAATGCCGTTAGATGGTACCGATTTAGGCCCATCTCATCCGCACATGGCCCGGGATGCATGGCCCGGGATTCCAGACCCACCTCATCCGCACATGGCCCGGGATTCAGATGCACATCCCCCGCAAGCAACAGCGTAACAAGCAAGTATCCAGAAAATTTCCTCAATAGTTTTGATGATTTGTATTTTATCATATTTTTCGATGTAACAGTTGGAATCGCCTTCCCATGATTAAGAACGCTGCGATAAGATGCAATTTGTCCAACAGGCAAAGATGTACCAGTATATCCACGATAAGAAGGAAGCACTAAATGATTGGAACAGGTGATCACATTCTCCGTGTAGTGAGCTTGATTATTTGTTATACACGGTCGTACCGAGTTGACCACAAGTGCGGCAACATAAAACATCGTCCATAAAATAATCTTATTTCGTAAAAAGTGACTAGTATGGCATGGCTTTTGAACAGAAGGTTTTTTAAAAAACTGATAGCTGGATGGCAACAAGCCAGCACCTGCCCGACCTCTCGCTACCTCCGCCATCTTACTCTCCATGACTTTGACGCTGAAGTCTGACATAATCAATAATGTGTTTGGCTGGTGAGATCGGCCTGTTTTAGTGACTCCTGATTGATTTATAAGCTGTGCCCTAATTCAGAGGCTGCATCCTTCGAGGGTCAGAATGAGCGTTGTTAAATGGGACGGTCTAGCCTACGGAGCACTGATATTGGATTTATCTGATGTACCATCATTTCATGACAAACGAAAGCCACATTTGGAGGAGTCTTCTAATTGGGACAGCCTTCACTGTGACACACTTGGCCTTCGAAGGATGCAGCCTCTGAATTGAGTCACAGCAATAGAATCTGATTATCGGCCGATAATCTGCAGTCGATCATCCCTAATTTTAAACGATCTTTATTTTAATGAACTGATATCAGTCCATAAATCCAGAGAATCAATCTTTTAGTCTGTGCTGTTTTCAGTTGATGCACTTTTGATAAGAAAATCTCAGCTTTCAAATTCTGTCAAATGTATTAAGAAATTCAAACAATAAATGTGTTTTTGGCGCTCTTTAATGTGGCTGACAGATCGCTGTAGTGTCTCAGTTCAAGCAGCAGTGCGGAGCACGAGTGAACCAGTTATCTTTTCCTCTTTACTACTAGTTATAGCATGAAAGAAACATGGATAATATTAGGATCGCCTCAACTCACAGCAGAGAACATACATTTACCTCAGCTAAAACACATTAGCTAAAACACAGAAAGTAATTTTTATCATGTCTCAGTTTGTAAAAATGAACAGAAACACATTTACAGTAATGCTCTTACAATAGAAGTCTAGCAGGTCAGATAGGTGGAGGGTTTAAAAGCTGAAGTGTGACGCTCATGTTTTTTGTTGAACCATTAATTTATATTTTTAAGTAAAAAATGTTATAAAGTTTTAACAGTGATGATTGTTCTCAGTGTTACTTACACAGCTGTTCTAGTTGCTGTAACCACAGGCAGCATCTTCTGAAGAACTTCATCTGCTGTATTTACTGCAACACTATTTGAAAATAAAAAATATATTAATTATTAATGCTAATAATATGAATTAATATTATTAGTAAATAATACATGAAATACCTTAAATAAACACTGCTTTAAAAAGGACATATGAAAGAGTTTTATTAGTATCTAACTGAAGAAGTTACTGAACATATTCTGCCAACACAGATTAGTTTTTTCTTTTTCTTGTCAGTGTTGTTGTGGTCTATTAGTCTGCATTCACACTACAACACTTAGTGACAGATCTATTTTGACACATCAGAATTTTTTCCCCCTTCCGTTGCTATGGTTATCACTATGTCAACCATTGCAATTTCGGGAGAGACATTCCACCTCTCCCGGAAGTTCCAGGATTCTCCCGCATATTGATATTGGGTGTTTCTCAAACAGAAGGCTGAATCCTAGTGAGTTTGTGTCTTTATAGTCCAGTCCTTCTGAGGCTTGTAGACTCGAGTCCTCCTCAGCATTAAACACTAGAATGAGACGCTCTAGTAAGTGCGCATGGCTACGGCACACATGTTCCTGCTCCAACAGCACAAAAATACTAATAAAACTTAATTTTGGAAAAATACTTTGTATTAAAAATCTTTTCTTAATGCAATACAGTGAATGACAACCGTCTGTGTCTCTCAGTGGCTTACATTACTGACAGTTTAGTGTTAGTGATTCATTTACACCAAAACAGAAGATAACATGTATGCCTTCATCACTGAAAACATTATTTTTCTTACATTTCATAATGAACTCAGATAAGTGCAGACTCGCTTCCATCAGTTATTTTTCATGGATTGGAATGTGTGCAAAGGATTGTGGGTGAATGAAGGACATAAAGGATTTTTAAGGACAGCTTCAAATGCACGTTAATTCCACTGGAGAAATATACAAGCTTTGAACTTCAGCTCTTCAAAGGTGGATTTATCATTCACAGTTTATTGTGCTCTTATTTACCGCCCTCCAAAGTATGACAAGGATTTCATCCAGGATTTCTCAGATTTTCTTTCTTTTATTGTGCCAACTGCTGATAATCTTTTAATTCTCGGGGGCCTTTAACATTCATATATGCTGCCCGTCTAAACCTTTAGTAAAGCAGTTTTCTGATCTTGTTGACTCTTTTAACTTAATACAGTCAGTATGTGATGCTACTCACAGGCATGGTCATACCCTTGATTTAGTTTTGTCCTGGGGGTTATCTGTTAGTAATGTGTGTGTAGTTGACAATTGTATATCCGATCATAGTTCTGTTATATTTCACTTTGATCTTCCATCTGTTATCTCAAAAAACAAATCTGCAGTCCGTTGTGTCCGACCAGTAAATGAGACTACAGCAAATTGTTTTGCTGAGGCCTATGCGGCTAATTCAATGTCTTCTATCATCGAGGTTTCTGGATCCTCTTTAAATACAGAGAAGTTGACTACTGTTTTTAATTCTGTTTGCTTGGACATATTGAATGATGTTGCTCCACTTAGATATAAAAGGTATAAACCTCAGTCTCAGCCATGGCTGAACAATGAAATTTGTGGGTTTAGAAGGGCTTGTAGGAAGGCTGAACGCAGATGGAGGAGAGATCGATTGCAGATTATGAATTGTTAAAAGATACGCTTAGAACTTACCAGCATGCAGTCAAAGCTGCAAGAACAAAATACTTTTCAGACCTAATTAATAGAATGGCCCATTGCCCAAAAGTTTTGTTTAGCACAATAAATACTGTACTAAACCCATCGATAGCACCTTTTTTAGATTCCACTTTATATACTTGTGAGGACTTCTTGAACTTTTTTGTAAGTAAGATAGAACATATTAGAAAAGATATCGTTCCCTCCAGTATTGTTCTGGAAGTCCCCATGTTAAGTTCTTGCATATTTGACTCTTTTGATCATGTCTCCCTTCCATGTCTTGCAAATTTAGTCAAGAATATAAAACCATCGTTCACCTCACTGGATGCCGTTCCTCCACAGTTTTTAAAAGCTGGGCTCAAAACGATGGGCCCTAGTATACTGTCAATTGTGAACAGCTCTCTATCTAATGGTTCTGTTCCATCTTGTCTTAAACACGCAGTGGTTTCTCCTTTACTTAAAAAACCAAGCTTAGCAGCTACAGAGTAGGGCTGGGCGATATATCGCATGCGATTCTCACGCGCATTTCGTCAATAAAGCCGGTTCCCTGATTACCGCTAAATCGCCATCACCTGCTTTCAAATGGAGCGCCTTTTAATAGACAAAGCCGTAGTTCACGGACAAGCCACGCAAAATCGCGTTCAGTATCGAAGATGAATCGACTTCGATAACGAACCCGATTTTGCGTGGCTTATCAGTGAATTACGGCTCTGTCTATTAAAAGGCGCTCCATTTTTAAGCAGGTGATGGCGATTTAGCGGTAATCAGGGAACCGGCTTTACTGATGAAATGCGCGTGAGAATCGCATGCGATATATCGCCCAGCCCTACTGTACTACAGAGTTGAGTAACTTCCGTCCCATTTCTAAACTACCGTTCCTATCTAAAGTCATAGAAAAGGTTGTTTTTTCACAAATTGCTCCTTTTTTATCTATGAATGCTCTTTTAGATGAATTTCAATCTGGTTTCAGAGCTGGTCACAAGTACAGAGACTGCTCTGGTAAAAGTTTTGAATGATTTGTTTTTAGCATCTGACTCTGGGAGGGCTGTGGTTTTAATCATGTTAGATCTCAGCGCCGCATTTGACACTGTGGATCATTCAATTCTTTTAAAAAGGTTGGAGTGCGAGGTTGGGTTTAGGGGTTCTGGTCTGAAATGGTTCCATTCAAACCTTAAGGATAGAACATTCTCTGTTAATTTTGCCAATGTTTCCTCTTCTGTGGTTCCTTTAAAATATGGTCTGCCTCAGGGCTCCATTTTAAGTCCTATATTGTTTTCTTTGTATATGCGCCCCTTGGGATCCATCTGTCGTCGTTATGACATCTCGTACCATATGTACGCAGATGACACACAGATTTATTTTCCCCTTAAATTTGGAGATGAACAGTCTTTGCAATCTTTGTTACTCTGTCTGAATGAAATTAAAATTTGGCTCTCTAATAATTTTCTTCAGCTTAATGAAAGAAAATCTGAAATCATAATATTTGGGCCATCAAATTTTAAAGAGCGCATAGTCAGTATTCTTGCTCCTTTGGAGATGACTGTGAAGGACAATGTGAGAAATCTTGGGGTCATTATTGATTCATCACTTAGCTTTGATAAACAGACTAACTCAGTTGTAAGAAGTAGTTTTTATCATCTTAAAATTATCGCTAAGCTTAAACCTTTTCTTAGTTTTAATGATTTGGAGACTGTTGTTCATGCTTTTATTTCTTCGCGACTGGACTACTGTAACTCCCTCTATGTAGGGATCAGCCACCAACAACTGTCACGTCTGCAGCTTGTACAGAATGCTGCAGCTAGACTTTTGACAGGCACCAAAAAAAGAGAGCACATCACTCCGGTGCTGTGTTCTCTTCATTGGCTACCAGTCAAGTTTAGGATTGATTTCAAGATTTTACTGGTTGTTTTTAAAGCTTTACATAATTTGTTTCCAAATTATATTTCCAATCTTATAGAGCCCTACATCTCAGTTAGGTCTTTAAGATCGTCAAATCAACTGTTGTTAGTTACTCCTCAGTCCAAAAAGAAGTCAAAAGATGATCGTGCTTTCTCAGTAGCAGGCCCTAAACTGTGGAACAATCTCCCTCTTTATATTCGACAAGCTCCATCAGTGGAGGTCTTTAGGTCCCAGCTGAAGACTTATCTGTTTAGCTTGGCTTTTTAAGTAGTTCTTATTTAATTTCTGTACTTGTAAATTTGTATGTCTACTGTGTTTTATTTTACACTGTGAAGCACTTTGGGCAACGAAGTTGTGTATAAATGTGCTATACAAATAAATTGAAGTTGAAGTTGAAGTTAGGATACACTTGATGCATCCTTCAAAATGAGCTGAATGAAGGATGTGAAACGAAGTCTGCCTTCAAAGGATCCTTCAAACTGAGACGACCTTTAGAGGTGCTTGATGACGTGGCAGCAGATATATGCAGCTTTACTAGGACACAGCCTTCTGTTTGAGAAGCACCCAGCATCTCCCAGATGCCCGCAAATTATGTACAATATCCCAGAAATCGATTTTTGCCCTGTGATATACACACATCTGATTGGCCATTGCTTTCAAGCACTCAACAGACATGTCTGTGATTGGCTACAACACTCAATGCTGCAAAAACACACTAAACATAAACCTCTGTGCATGTGATATGGTTATTATTTACAAATACACACAGAAGTTAAAAATGTTTGATCACTCAAATGACCTATTTTGGATTTAAAACAGAGAAGTTTGTATCCCTGTACTTTATTCCTGTATGGAGGAGTGATTTTGGGGAGTGTTTGTGTGAGAGAGAAATAAAAAACATTAAAATATGAACTACTAAACTCTGTGTGACATCTGCAGGATTACAGATTTATCAGATTCTTGTTTCTCTTTGTTCATAATGTTTTAGACTGTAATGATTGAACTCAGTGTTACTTACTGATCAGTTTTGACTCCAATTAAGACTCTCAGGTGAAACTCCTTCATTGTCTCCTCTGAGCTCAACAACACAAAAACTAAAGCTGACCACTGAGATGAGGAGAGTTTCACATTACGTAATCCTCCAGACTTCATATGAGGTTGAGCTTCATTCACTAGTGAAAGATCACCCAGTTCATTCAGACAGTGAAACAGATTGATGTATTTATCTGGAGAGGGATTCTCACTGATCTTCTCTTTGATATAGTCAACTGTTTCCTCATTGTTGTGAGAGCGGTTTCCTGTCTGTGTCTTTAGTTCTTGTAAGAGACTCTGATTAGACTCCACTGACAGACCCAGAAGGAAACGAAGGAAAAGGTCCAGATGCCCATTTTTACTGTCTAAAGCCTCATCCACAGCTCTCTGATGGAGGTCAGATAGTGAAGCTTTAGTTGGTTTGGTAATCTGGTCAAACACATTGATGTTCTTGTTTATAAAGGAGAGATGCACATATAGAGCTGCTAGATGTTCCTGAATGCTCAGATGAACAAAGCAGAAGACTTTCCCCTGATACAAGCCCAACTCCTCTCTGAAGATCTGAGTGCACAATCCTGAGTACACTGATGCTTCTGTCACATCAATGCCACACTCGCTCAGGTCTTCCTCATAGAAGATCAGGTTGCCTTTCTTAAGCTGCTGAAATGCCAGTTTCCCCAGTTTGACAATCATGTCTTCATCTTTCACTTTCTTCTCATAGTCCTTCTCATGTTTGATGTTGGTCTGAAGGATCAGGAAGTATGTGTACATTTGAGTCAGAGTCTTGGGAATCTCTCCTCTCTCTGCTTCACTCAACATCTTCTCCAGAACAGCGGCTGAGATCCAGCAGAACACTGGGATGTGACACATAATAAAGAGGCTCCTTGATGACTTCAGGTGTGAGATGATCCTGTCGGACAGACTCTGATCACTGATTTTCTTCCTGAAGTATTCCTGCTTCTGTGGGTCACTGAAGCCTCGTACCTCTGTCACTCGATGGACACACTCAGAGGGGACGAGATCAGCTGCTGCTGGTCTGGAGGTGATCCAGATGAGAGCAGAGGGAAGCAGATTCCCCACAATGAGGTTCGTCAGCAGCACGTCCACTGAGGCTGATTCAGTCACATCACACAACCTCACATCGCTCTGAAAATCCAGAGACAGACGACACTCATCCAGACCATCAAAGATGAAGGAAACTTTATACTGATCACTGGATATTTCCATTTCTTTTGTTTCAGGGAAAAAGTCATGAAGAAGATCTGAAAGACTGAGTGTTTTGTCCTTCATCAAGTTGAGCTCTCTGAAAGGAAGAGGAAATATGAGCTGGACGTCCTGATTCTCTTTCCCTTCAGCCCAGTCCAGGATGAACTTCTGCACAGAGACTGTTTTTCCAATGCCAGCGACTCCCTTTGTCAGCACAGTTCTGATGGGTTTGCCTTGTCCAGGTAAAGGTCTGAAGATGTGACTGCATTTGATCGGTGTGTCCTCTGTTTCTGCTCTCCTGGACTGTGTCTCAATCTGTCTCACCTCATGCTCATTATTGATCTCTCCACTTTCACTCTCTGTGATGTAGAGCTCTGTGTAGATCTCATTCAGGAGTGTTGGGTTTCCCTGCTTTGATATTCCCTCATACAAACACTCAAACTTCTTTCTCAGATTTGATCTCAGTGTGTTTAAGACCTCAGGTTTAGAGTCACGGCTGTAAGATTAAAGTACCAGATTATTACACAAGTTTAAGAAGTAAATATCCATAAATTACAAAATAGATCATTTTGTTTGCTGTATTATGAGACACAGAACATCATTAGTTTTCTTAAATGTTTCAATTATTAATCATGTGATTGAGTGATGTGTGATGTGCATTGCAGCACCTAAAATTAAACAACAACAAAAAAGTCCTCCATTTTACCTGAAACCAGGATTCATGCTGTTAACATGTTATTCCTCCCCTACTCTGTTCATTACAGCATAAGGTGCTTCTATTATGTTAAATACGGTACGGTGTGCCGGAAGTTGTTTTGCGCATGGGCAGCGCGGGTTGTTCAGTGTGTACGTGACGGTGATGCCGAAGGCTGAATAAAGTTGTGGAAGAAACAAACGTCGTGTTTATTTAAAATAACACATGCTTTCATTAAAGTCTTGTGGTTGAATCACAGTTTTGTTTTTAACTGGACTGGATAAAAGATTTGACCTTAAATCAGAATGAAGAGGGTAAAGAATCAGACACACTGATATTGATGTAATTGTGTCATTAACGGAGTAACAGACCAACAGATTTTACAGTGAATGTTTTAACAATACAATACATAGAGCTTTGCACAAGAACACAATGGAAATCATTAATAGACTGAAACATACAGGATCTGAACTCATTACACTGCTGTATATTAATAATGACTATAAGCATATATTTTATAGAAGTAATATACCTGAGATCAGGCTGTGTGTTTCCACTCTTAAACTTTATTGGCTCGCCCATAGAGCAGTTACTCTTCAGAGACACACAGCTGGACTCTGGGTTTGAGCTCTTCTGCTGGACTGAACTGTAACAGAACAGATTCAGTTCAATCCTTTAGATTACTGTGTTCATTCTTTATGATAGGAACCATATTAATATAAACACATTCATCTTTCATCAAAAAGCACTTTGAAGAAATGTTATGACCTTTTCTTTAATATTTCATGTTAATATTAAAACAAACAAAAACATACAAAATAGGATACATATTTTTTCTCTAAACTGTTTCTGCGATCAAAAACTTTGATCTTTTTCTGTGATGTAATACAATATTTAACAGTGTTTGTTGAAAGTACCTGCATCCTGGAGAAAAATCTCCATCTCTGGATCCTTGTGAATCACCCATGATGAAGCTGCAGGAGAATCTGATGAGTTTGATCTCCTCCACTGACTCTGAGGGGAAAATAGACACTAAATTAACTGATTAAACAATCTTCATAATTTAGCTGAACATATGTTGAGTGTGGGAGAAAAAGGATCATGTGACTGCGTTAACTCAAGATCAGTCAAACATGTTTACACTGTTAAACTTCTTAAGAATCAAAGACATCACGAAACACACAATAAACATTGAAGTGAAGGTGAAAGAAACACTTTATTTATTTATTTTTACCAAACAATCATATACATTCATATTAGTATGAGGAAGTCTCCACACATGAACACTCACCTTGATCAAACTTTCACAAGTTACAGGTTCTCAAATCCTCCAGCTTTAACATCATAAAGATACATGGAAATTCCTGCATAAACTTTGATAAATGTTTCTATTAAACACTTTGACGCTCGTATTCGTATTTTACCTGCTTAAAATGGTGACAGATGAACTCTAACTTACTTTCACTTTCTATTTGTGAGAAAGAGAGAGAGAGAGAGAGAGAGAGAGAGATTTGATTTGATTTTGAAAAAAGCTTTGTTACAAATACACCATAAAACCTTAACACAAATGGGTTAACCAAACCATACAATCAACAATAGCACATTAGCAATTGATAATAATAATAAATCTTAAAACTCTAGAAAAAAAACAAAACACCTTCATGTACTGCACACAAAGCACCATGGCTACACCATATTTGCTCAAAAGTGGAAAGATCATTCATTGCTTTATAAAACTGAAAGTCAACCAACACTCTTGATTTAATAAAAGATACAAAACACAGCATAACATCATCACTAGACTTTTGTTCAATCTTATTTTTACGACTAATATACATAGCCAATTTAGCTTGTCCTAAAACAAAATTCAACAACTGACAGATAAAACGTTTTTTCTGGAAATATTTGAAACCCAAAATGACCGTTTCCATAGAAAACCCTTCATTAAATTTAAAAAACAATTCTTTTAACTTAATAAATAAAGGCTCTAACCTAGTACAAAACATAAAAGCATGAAACACAGTTTCTCTTTGCATACAAAATGGGCATTCAGGACTGACTTCCGGATTCAACACAGAAATAAAAGAATTCACAGCAATGGCACCATGGAGAATTCTCCATTGTATATCACCTACCCTCTTTGATAATGGTGGTTTATATAGAGATCTCCATTCAGGTTTTACATCGTTGCCCAGTTTAAGAACAGAACGCCATGGTGTGTCAAATTTTCTGTCAAAAAGCTTCTTATTAAACACTAAAACACATGCTCTATACAGTTTTTTTCCTACACATGACAAGAAATCCAAGGACAAAGAATCACATGACAAAAAATTAAAACTGTCAGCAAGATCAGGCTTAACAACTAAACAGGGAAAAGGATCCGGTCCTCAATATCAGGAAAAACACTCCCTGTAAAGAAGTCCTTCAACAAATGGTCTTCATCAACTGTAAGACATGAATTAAGTTTAACCAAAAACTGAGTTAACAAATGAACAGATCTAATTCCCAAAACCTTGGATGTTGCCTCCACACACTTAAAATAAGGTCCAGTTAAAGTCAGTAAGTGTTCCAAAGTGAAAACCCTAGAAGCCTGAAGGGAGGTACTAAACCCCGGTAAGTTTCAATGTGTAGTCATATCCAACCGGGCCCCACAGATCAATGGTTCCTGTAGCAGCCAGTAGAGAGAGTAAGAATTATCAGTCTTAACACGAAAGAGGCTCCACACTTTGAACAGATTCCGATAAAAAAAACAGCAAATCCGATAAATCCAGTTTCCTAGGGTCCATTAAAAAGAGGGATTTGTCCAGTCCAAAACCACCAAGGGTATGCAAAATTGTGCAGCTGATAGCACGCCAGCTACAATCTGTTGAACCGTCCAAAAAACGCTGCAGGAACTGTAAACGAAAAGCAGCAGTTCTACTTTGCAAGTGAATTAAACCTTGCCCACCTTCTTCCTTGGGGAGGTACAAAACACTCTGTGGGACCCAATGTAATTTGTCCCAAAACAAGTTCACAAGAACCGCTTGAACTTCAGCTAAAAGTTTTGGCGAAGGGTCAACACATGCCAACCTGTGCCAAAGAGACGACGCCACTAAATTATTAGCAATGAGAGCACGCCATCTATAAGACATGTTTGGTAATAACCATTTCCATTTATCCAAACGTGCTTTAACTTTGTCCAACACCCCCTCCCAATTTTTCTATAAAACACTGTCATCTCCTAAATAAACCCCTAAGTATTTTATACCTCCCTTACTCCAACACAGCCCATCCGGAAGGCAAGGTTTTCCATCAATCCATCGTCCTAACAAAACAGCTTCACTTTTTTTCCAATTTATTTTAGCAGAGGATAGTGCTCTAAAATCTTCAGCTAGGTTAAACAAAACCTGTACATCGCTTTGCCTAGTGACAATCACTACAATATCATCAGCATAGGCTGACAAATGAACATTTTTGTTACAATCTGTTAAACACAAACCACATGAATTATTCCTTATTTGCTGAAGTAGTGGCTCAATAGCCAAGGAGTACAACATTCCAGATAAGGAACAACCTTGTCTAATCCCTCTAAGAACCTGAAAAGGAGCACATAAACCACCATTAATTTTTAGTGTACTCTGAACGTCACTATAAAGTACTCTTATCATGTCCACAAATTTTTGGGAAAAACCAAAAGCTGCCAAAACATTCCACAAATAAGAGTGCTCAACTCGGTCGAAGGCTTTCTCCTGATCTAAGGCCAGCAAACCACAATCTAACTTTAACAAATTAGAGACATAGAAAATGTCTCTAATTAAGGAAACATTATCAAAAATAGATCTACCAGGGACACAGTAAGTCTGGTCCGGATGGATAACCTGATCCAACACTCCAGCCAATCTATTAGCCAATGCTTTAGAAAGCAGTTTATAGTCACTACAAAGTAATGAGACCGGGCGCCAGTTCTTAATGTCAGTAAGGTCCCCCTTCTTTGGAATAAGAGTGATTACTGCTCTTCGGCAACTCAACGGCAACCTGCCCTTTGACAAGCCGTCATTAAAGTCCCTGTAAAGTCATTTTAAAGTATGTGTTTTGAGCTTGTCACACCACAGAAAAATGTGTTATTAACCACCCAGCCAAATTTGAATGATTAAAAAAATCTGCAAGTAAAATGAAATAAGTTATCAAAATCGCGAAAAAATAGGCAGCGCTCTCTGCTCTCAAACGCTGGGGGCGTGTCCGCTGTCGGCGCTGAAACCACACCCACTCGCGAGAGCTGCAGCCTCAACTGACTTAAGTCTAATGAGTCAAACATACTGATGCATATAAACAAAAGAATCATGTTAGAGGGTTACACATTTTAGTAGAGTTACTGTGGACTACCTACTAATTATAACATAAGCACACACGACAACTTACACTCATTGGGCACGTACTGCCGGACTGTTGTCGAGTCGACAAATGACGGTGCCGCGAGACGGGAGGATGAAGGCCGGGACGTGAGAGACTCTGTCCGGCCCCATATATCATCGGTTATCGTCGGGACGGTAAGAAGGCCGGGGGGGGGGGGGGGGGGGACGAGGTCTGTTCAGTCACATTCACCAAAAACAGCGGATTATCTGTGAATCCCAGCTGTCTGATGAAAGTTTGTAAAATTATCCAGTGTAGAACGATCACTTTAGAATCCTTCATATCATCGTTTTAGGAAATTTAAATAAGGAGACCGAGCATATTGTATATTTTAACAACCATGTAATATGCATTTGCGTGACGAAGGCATTACTAGCTAAATGTATAAGGGGCTGTATAACTGTAATGATACTCGAGATTGAGCGAGTAAATTGACTTTACAGGGACTTTAAGTACCTCTAGCAGATCCATTCCCAACTCCAACCAAAAAGTCTTATAGAAGTCAACTGGAAGGCCATCCACTCCTGGTGCCCTTCCTGACTCCATACTTTGCAGGGCCTTATGAAGCTCTCCCAGGGCCAATACTCCTGAAAGAACCTCATTACCCTCCTCAGAGACTCTTGGTAAGTTGTCAAGAAAAACACTATCCACACAACACCCTGGCTCAATCTCACTACTATAAAGATTTTGATAAAAATTGACTGCTCTCTTACGAATTTCGGCAGGATCTGACATTAACACTCCATCTTCAGAGCGCAATGCATAAATAAAACGTTTCTGCCCATTCTTCCTTTCCATGCTGAAAAAGTATTTGGACGGTACATCCATCTGATCAATGCTTTGAAAGCGTGAACGGACCAGAGCCCCCTGTGTTTTATACCCCAGTAGATCTGCTAATTGAGCCGCCTTCTTAGAGCATAGCTCCAAAAAATGACTTTCACCAGTAGATTGAGCCAAATTCATAAATTCAATTATTTCTTTTTCTAAAAACTCCAAGGACCGATTCAACTCTCTAGTGACGTTGTGAGTATACTGTTGAGTGAACTGCCTTATCTGGACCTTACCAAAATCCCACCACTGTTGCAAAGAATAAAAAGAACCCTTCACTGTTTTGTACTCTTCCCAAAAACTCTTAAAAGATTCTTTAAAAAATTGATTATTAAGCAAATTGGTATTAAAATGCCAATAAGCACTTTTTGCTTTTAATGAAGTTAAAATGAACTTACAATGCACCATACTGTGATCTGAAAAACTAACTGGTGTGATGTAACACTTATTGAAAATGTTCAAATGATGGTTAAAACTATAAAATCTATCCAGTCTTGCTAAAGACAAGTCATTGTCACGCATATGAACCCACGTGTACTGTCTTTCATTCCCATTTAAAATCCTCCAAATATCACATAAATCATACTTTTTAATAATATGAATGAGACGATTGCGGGAAGCCAAATGAGGCTCCATATGATTTCTATCTAGATTTAGTTCAGTACAATTGAAGTCCCCACCTAGAAACAAAAAGTCCTCAGAGCAACAGTCTTTTAAAGTTGAACAGAGTATGTCCAAAAAAAGCATTCTCTCAAAAGGTGTAGTTGGAACGTACACACAAATAAAATTTAGAGCATATCTTTCAAAAATTGCTCTAACTTCTAAGAGCCTACCTTTTACAATTTCATCCACCTCAAAGGAGACTGGGCTAAAATTCTTTGCAAATAAAATAGCCACTCCCCCACTAACTGAGGTATTGTGAATTAACACAGGTGTTCCACCAAACTCTCTCTCCCAATCAACAGCATTCTTTAAATCACTATGAGTTTCTTGTAAAAAAGTAACATCAATATTTTTCTGTTTAATCACTTCATATATTATTGTTCTTTTTCTAACATCCCTTGCACCATTAACACTCAGTGTAGCTAAAAGCACTTCATTCATGACTAACAAAAAAGAAAAAAAACCATAGAGCCAAAAAACATCAACCTTCCTACTTGTGGAGTTAACAGACATCGTCATTCAGAGCATTGTTAATATTCCTCACAATTTTCTTCAAACGGTAAACTTCTTTATTGGTAAATAAGCCTTCTTTGACCTTATATTTGCTATAAAAGCTTTACATATAACAATAGCATGATCAGAAAAACCAGAAGGACTAAATGTCACAGGTTTTCACAATATTAAAATGATGTTTAAAGCAATATAATCTATCTAATCTGGCCAAAGAAATTAAATTGTCTCGAGTATGTGCCCAAGTATATTGCTTATCATTTTTATTCAAAGGCCTCCATATATCACACAAACTTATGAGTTTCAATCAAAGTTCGTATGGCACAGCTTGAGGCTGCATGAGGTTCAGCATGATGCCGATCTAGAACATAATTACTAGTACCTAAAAACAAATACTCATCAGAGTTACAATTTTGCAAAATCCCATTAAGACTATTAAACAAACAAACTCTCTCAGCACCATTAGTGGGAGCATATACATTAATAAACACAACATTAAATCTTTCAAATTGTGCCCGTATAAAAATAAGTCTGCCAGGAATTTCATACTTGACCTCAAAAGCAACAGGAGTAAAATGTTTAGCAAATACAACAGCCACCCCTCCTCTAGTAGAACTCATATGAGAGCACAATACCACTCCTTCCCATTCTTTCCTCCAATCAATTTCGTTTAAACCATCACTATGTGTCTCCTGAATGAACACAACATCAATTTGCTTTTGTTTTATAAATTCAAAAAACAGTGCCCTTTTATATACATCTTCGTGCCCCGTTCATATTAATAGTGCCTACCCTCACCACACTCATAAGAAAGAATGAGAAAAGGAGTGGTCTCAAGACAAACTTCAGCATGTGTGAACAAAAAAAACTATGTTGTTTCAAAGCCATCCTCTGCTTGAAGTTCTGATCTCAGTTTTGCAGCAATTTTCTTTAATCTATATATTTCTTGAACAGTAAACTGTTCTCCACCCTCGCTTCTCATTAACACTCCAACAGAGTCAACAAACATTTTGCGATCTGGAAAAAAATCTGTAACCTGGACATTCTTCATATTTTTTGTTCTTTGTAAAAAAGAACCCTTCCAAAAGAATAAGCACTACACCTATTCCTTCTATTCCAAGCATCACTATCAGAGTCTTCAACAGCACTGCTTTCAACATCATTACATGCATCAACTTGTAATTCTAACAATTGTTTTGACTTTTCATCCCTTATTTTCACTTTGTTCCTTTTCCTCTTAACAGAAGGCATTTTGAAAAGTGCATCATCACTCACATACTCTGCATTATTTTCATCATCTTTCACCAGATCAGCTATTTTGTCAATATCATTTGAGGTTTCCCCCTCTACCACTCCTGATTCTTCCATCCTTGCATCACTTGTCCAGCTTCTGCTGTAACACACACACACTTTCAGCCTGCTCACGTTCGGCTGCCCTAACAGCATCATCATTTACAGCTGCCTCGTTGGCCGCTGTATCGGCCCTTGCATCGTCAGTCTGTTCTGGACACGAACTTCTAATGTGCCCTTACACTCCACATTTAAAACATTTCATAGTCTCAGAACTTGCAAACACAACATAATCAAAGCCATCGACTTTAAATTTAAATGCCACATTTATTTCATCCAATTCACTTTTTAATACCATGTTGTCGTCTAAAAGAGACCACATGCTTAAGTAAAGGGGATTTACAGCCCAACGGAACTTTCCTCATTTGTGAAACATTTTTCCGTGTCTGGATAACTCTGTGATCAGCAACTCATCTTTTATGAATGGGGGAACGTTGGACAAGATTATCTTTTTTGCCGGTTGAACTAAGGGCATTAGATACTGGCGTAAAAGTCTCCTGTATGACAATTCCGGTTTTGCACCACGCTGTTTACTTTTTCAATGTTATCTAAAAAAAATCACCACAGCGCTATTCATACGAGACGCTGACATTATGCGCTCATGCCCTACAACATTTCCGACCGCCAAACTGCACTCTTCCACAGAACAATTCATTGCTGGCGAGATCTTAATGCCGTGCCTGCGTGAAAGCCGCTCATAACTTGTGCGTTCAGAGGACGCCATTGTCAACCAGCAGACTGCGCTCCTCAGTTCACCTCAACTTACTGTTGTTACCCTCAAACTTAATTCCACAAAAATAATATATGCCAGACACCAAAAACAAGTAATAGGGAGAAAAGGAAAGAGGACACACTCTCACCGTAGAACACTCACTCTCACACAACGCCGCCCACTCACTCCGCATGCGCACAGAGAGAGAGAGAGAGAGAGAGAGAGAGAGAGAGAGAGAGAGGGTCAGTATCAATCAACTTTTCTCTTTCTCTGAACTCGATGAGAGATTAAACAGTCTGATCCAAACACATATCCAGAAGCTCATCATCAATAACATTCAAGTATTCGCAAATACATTTTAATATTTCAAGACAGTGTAAAATAAAGAAGTATTTTGTCGCTGTAGTGTGTGTGTGTCGCCCTCTGCTGACAGAAAACAAACGAACAACAATAATTATGTTTTGGTTTTTATTCGACCAAATTTAATTAAAGGGTTAGTTCACACAAAAATTATAATTCTGTCATTTTTTTCTCACCCTCATGTCGCCAGTAAGACTTTCGTTCATCTTCGGAACACAAAAGATCATTTTAATAAAATCTCTATGATTTCTCTCCCTCCATTGACAGTAAAGAGTATAAAGACATTATTAAAGTACTCCATGTGACTCCAGTGGTTTAAACACAGTTTCATGAAGCGACGCGAGAAAAAACAACATTAATCTAATGTTGCATGCAGCATGCATGACGAACATCTTGTAAAGATCCATTTGAGGGTTATATTAGCTGTGTGAACTTTGTAAATGCGCTGTAATATAGTCGACACCTCGTGTGGCAGGAAGCTCGCGTCTTAAAGGGGCGGCGCCGAGTGTAAATCAGTGCATAGTTAATGGTGCCCCCAAAATAGGCAGTTAAAAAAATTAATTAAAAAAAATCTATGGGGTATTTTGAGCTGAAACTTCACAGACGATGGCGACGTCCATAAAACTAAAAAGTATTATCACTTTTCACATGACAAGAGACTAACTGAACCACGAGTTCATCCATCAAAACTTCATTAACCAACAGCAGCATGTAAACGCGCTAGCCGGAGTTTTTAAAGGGGCTCTAGGAATGACACCCAGTGTTCAAAATAGGTACTGCAGTCCAAATTCAAAATATTGTTTGGCCCGCCCCCTCGTTCAGAGACGCAGGTTGCCAGCAACAAGAGGGAGCGCAATTCACAATGAAAGCTGAGGAGACTTACACACTGTAAGCTGATGAGTTTATTTATCTGTTTTAATATGCTGTTGTTCATAGAGATTTTTAGATGGATGCAGAGGCTTTTTAGGTCAGGTAGAATCTGCGATTCTCTGACCCAGTTTGTTTGCTGGTTTCCATGGCTGCAATATGCGGTGTTTTCCGCCAACTGGCAACCTGTGATGTCGAAATACTATTGGATAAACTGCAACACAAAACAAAGACAGACATTCCGACACGGAACGCACATTTCAAAGCAGAAAATCTGGCTGTAGCATTGTTTTTCTGAGAAACAAGTAGGTGAACTTAGCATGTTTCCTAAACATCTGCAAACATATTGGGGTATTTTTATGCTTTATTAGAGTAAAAATCTTACATAGAGCCCCTTTAACCGCTGCACACAAGTGTCATGTCCTTTGTGACATCTCGCGCATTACACGGCATTTGAAAAGAAACACAAAACTGACATGAGCCGCTCCGGTGGAGAACAGTGACTGGATCTAACACCTTGAAGGGTTAGTTCACCCAAAAATGAATATTCTGTCATTTATTACTCACCCTCATGCCGTTCCACACCCGTAAGACCTTCATTAATCTTCAGAACACAAATTAAGATATTTTAGTTGAAATACGATGGCTCCATGAGGCCTTCATAGGGAGCAATGACATTTCCTCTCTCAAGATCCATAAAGCTACTAAAAACATTTAAATCAGTTCATGTGAGTACAGTGGTTCAATATTAATATTATAAAGCGACAAGAATATTTTTGGTGTGCCAAAAAAACAAAATAATGACTTATTTAGTGATGGCCGATTTCAAAAAACTGCTTCAGGAGGCATCGGAGCATAAATGAATCAGTGTATCGAATCTGCTGTTCGGAGCGCCAAAGTCACGTGATTTCAGCCGTTGGCAGTTTGACACGCAATCTGAATCATGATTCGATACACTGATTCATTTGTGCTCCGAATCTTCCTGAAGCAGTGTTTTGAAATCGGCCATCACTAAAGAAGTCGTTATTTTGTTTTTTTGGCGCACTAAAAATATTCTTGTGGCTTTATAATATTAATATTGAACCACTGTACTCACATGAACTGATTTAAATATGTTTTTAGTACCTTTATGGATCTTGAGAGAGGAAGTGTCATTGCTCCCTATGCAGGCCTCACTGAGCCATCGGATTTCAACTAAAATATCTTAATTTGTGTTCTGAAGATTAATGAAGGTCTTGTGGGTGTGGAACAACATGAGGGTGAGTAATAAATGACAGAATTTTAATTTCTGGGTGAACTAACCCTTTAAGATGACACTCATCTCACATCTCTGTCACTGTAAGTTACTGAAAGTGAAACCACACACAAAACACCGGCTCTCTGACTCTCTGTATGACGTGACAGAATAGTTGTCCAGTCCTGTTCCGTTCATACAGCACGAATATTCCGGGAATGCGGTTGCAAGTCCTGAAAATGTACAGGTTTGATTTCGTTTATAGAATGCGGTTGTCACTCCCGTAAATAACTGTACTGCGTGTGAATGTAACTGTATTAAGTACTCAAATACAGGACTGACAACCGTATTCTGCTGCTGTGTCAACGTAGCCTTTCTGAATCTAATGTTTGCACTCTGCTCCAGGTTATGGGATGTACACTTGCTTGTGTTTTTCCTGCTGTTTATAATGTACAGGTCAAATTTGTGTTGAAGGATGTTATTTTTGTGATTTCAGAATCTAGCAACATCCTCACCAAGAAGAAGATTTTTGATGCGTACATGTCAAAAGTGTGTCTTCAGGAGGAAAAGATCACTGTGATGAGGGAGATGAGACGGCACTGCTCCTCTCTCGGAAGACTGGAAACATCTGGACAATGAAATCAGAAATGTCTTCTAGCAGAAACAGTGGGAAGAAGATAACTTTTATTTCCTTCTTGCTGTTATGCTTTTGGGGAAACCACCGCTACATATCCTGGTTATGAACGCAGTCATTTTAATAAAGTTTATTCATGTTTTCCTTTAATTTGCTGTCTGTGGCGATGGGGTGAAGTGGGAGGGGAAGAGCGCAGGTTTATACTGTTGTGGGAGGAGTGGTTGGAGCTTCATTCTGGGTTGGGATTTGACAACAAAGAGAGAAAAGAGGTGGAAAACAGCAAAATGTCTGGACCTAGAGACTTGGTATAATTAGGGGTACAAAAGTCTCCATAAAGCACGTCAATTTCAGGATTTTTAAATCACTTTCCTTTGTCCTTTAGTGATAATAAATCATGGATCATCTAGATGATCAGACATATTGAATATCAAATATGACAATAATTCCCCACTCACTGTGAGATCCTCAAGTGTTTCATTGTGGATTCCTTGTGGCTGGATCTAAATGGTCTGTAGCTCTTCAGTAAAGTCGGCTCAATAACAACTCAATGGAAGTATTGTCACGCCTCACTTTCATTTCTCCTTCTAGGCAGTTTAAGTGAAGAGGGTCATCGCGGCTACTGTGTCTTCTTCAGAAAAGGCTTGCAGATGTGGAGGAGGAGGTCCAAGTCATGTGCTCAAGTTACAGCCAGGCTTCAGGACCAAATGCTGCTTCTCTGCTGAAGGATGGGCCGAGGAGATACTGGAGGACCATGAAGAAGTTGATTATGAGAGTTCAGATGACAGTGATCTTGAAGCGGTGTAAATGAATGGTTCTCAGCTGCTGGGATGCGTTTAGACTGCGTGTCATTTCTGAGTGGACTGCAGAAAACATTATTTTGTAGTATAATGGATGTCTGATACAGTGCAGTGTGTAAGCAACATTAGCTTCAGAGATTGATAGGAAACTACTGTTAAAATTGTTTTTTATGTGGTTCTCCAAAACTCATTTTACAAACAGCAGGTCAGTTATTAAGTTTCCCTCCTTCAATGTTTCACAGACTATTTCTACAGTCGACTATGCTGTTACAGCTTCAAATGACACCAGACTCTTGTTGAGGAGACTTCTCCAAGCTTTGTCCATCTAATCTTCTCAACATAATGACCTTTACTGTAAAATGTTAATCTTACATTGATGTAATATAGTTAGATTGTTTTATACTGTATACTCCTGTATGTTATTCACAGTGATTATGGATACTTTTGGAGTGAACCATTTACTGTACATGTTACTACATGAAATACTGTCCAGAAATGACTGATCAATACCCATAGTTGAGTCTTGAGTGTTTCCTGTTGTTACTGCTGGTACGATGTTTAACATGTTTACCACGCCATTCCTTCATGTAACTATAAAACTAAGCTGTACATGCAAACTAGTTCATGCTGAGGTGTTTAGTTTGTGTTTGTCTTCTTGAAAATAAGATATGAAATTACTGTTGTGAAATATTGTATGCCAGTTGTATACAGGGTGTAAATAAAAGTAAATCACACAAAATAACATTTTCAAATGTTAATTGTCAAGTAGGTATACAGTAGGTATACATGTGTTGTTGTATTATTTAATTAGTAAATTATAGCTACAAATAAAGACACATTTTTCATTGTCCTGCTGCATAACTTTGCTCTGGATACAAGAATTAACTCTAGACAACTGGTACTGTAAATATCAGCTGATAATAATAGGCAACCATTTTATACATATATGTAGAAATGTCCTTGTGATCTTTGTTTTAATGCGTTTCACTTTGTTCTTTAATCATGATTTGCTGTATTTTCTCTATAAATACCTATAAATTGGAAAAAATAAAATATAATAATATAATAAAAATATTTTTAAAAATATAATAAAATCTAGTGCCTCGATTCCAACATGAGAATGGAATTTTAAATAAAGAATTACATATTTTTAAATTATTTGTTTGCAATATCAGTTATTCATGTTTCCTTCCCTAACACAATAAAATAAAAAAAATAACGCGCCTTCAGTGTCTGTTGTCAGGCTGCACCAACTCGGTTGCCTTAGCAACGAGCATTATCCTCACCAAAAAATATTTTTTTGGCTAATAATAATCACCATAAGACGATGCTTTTGGTCTGAATTCATACAACATATATTATGCTTTTGCAGTAGCATGTCTGTTAGGAAGTTACTTTATTTGAAACCCCAATTACTTACAACCCTAGTTTGCAAACCGGAAGAACTACATATTTAAGGGACTGTCTATCACGGAATTGTAGTTTTTTTGTTTGTTTGTTTTGTAAATTACTCTCTCTCTCATAAGGGTTTCTTTAGGTGAAACGTCAAAGTAATCCCTTAAAAAAACGTAAGTGTTGCACAAAGCCCCTTAACCGTCATTTCCCTAAGTATAACATTCGGAAAACTTCACCTTAAGTGTTACACGGAGTGAGCAGGTTCAATCCAAGTCTTCTAACGAGACACGATCGACCGCTTTACATGATAAACAAATTGTACTTTAGCAGTTTATTCACATAAACATTGATGAAATCACATATGTAGCACATATCTTATATGGTCAACGGAAGCGCAAATGTGCGTGCGTCACACGCAAAAACAAACCTCATTGGTTCTTGCGCGCACGTTTGAGCTTCCGACACAGCTGTAATCATATGGATGTCTTTCAATAAATGGACATAAATGATGAGAGAATATTTAAAAAATATCTTTATTTGTTATCCAAAGATGAATGAAAGTCTTATGGGTTTGGAATGACATGAGGGAGTGAATGACGGCAGAAATCTCAATTTTGAGTAAACTTATCAATTTGAGTTTCTCGTCTGGTCGTTCTCGTTCATATTTGGTTTTCTTTTTTGTTTTCCTTATCCATCTTATGTTGTTTTCTGTGAAAACTTGCCACGATATGTATTAACAAATAACGTGTCCATGGCAACAGTAGAATTTTATAACAGCAAAACCTGGGATGCTGTCGTGAAACACTTAAACTGTTCTCTTAGGTAAGGGAAACTGCTAAGAGATTATATGCAACACCCTTAAGTCATTCCCTTAGTTAAAGGCAGGGTAGGCAAAAAAATGTATAAAAAACTTTTTTTCAAAATTTGTTTAAACTTTATTTATATATCAATACATAATTAAAATGTAAGTACTCTGAAAAAGAAAGTATAAAAATCGAGTGTCTGTAGACCTCTCACGACTGTTTTAAAGACAGCTCATTATTTCCATTCACTCCACCCCCTCCCTTCTGGGCTCCTTCCAAAGCCACGCCCCCAAAACGCATGAACGTGTGACTCCGACCACTGAGCTGGAAGACGCATTATTTACCTGAGACGAGCGGAGAGGAAGGAGCACAGTGCATGTAGTGACATCATGTCAGAATCACATGTAATAAAAATAACTTTAAAATTATGAAGATAAACAAACAAGATGTATTTTAGTACTCACTATCAAGCTAGCATATTGATATTGGTAAAGTTTAAAATATATATTTTTTGATTCGCTAACGAGCTAGTTATCTATAAGGCAAAGCTAAAAACAGGTTGCATGATACACGTTTTTCCATTACCATCATTTACACTGTGATGAAGATGAATTTCGTGTAAGATTCATAACATATACGTTGTTCTACAGATCAACAGAGTAACATACACTCAAATATCAACTCACAACTGCATTGCAGACACAAAATAATAACACACACATACAACAAAGTGTGTACGACACACACAGATACAAGATAAAGACATCAGTAAACATAGGTAGAGAATATAAAAACAAAACAAAGGCGAAAAAAACGTGCAGGTAAACTTGCAGGTGAACATGGTAAAAGACTTAGACAGAGGGTAAAATTATGCACAATTCAACACTATAGCTATCATTATTTATCGTCTCTACTACGGCTCGCTAAGTAATGTTATGTTAGCTATATTACGCAGCTACGTGTGCTAATGACACATGCTTCATGAAAAAATAAACAAAAAAATATGTATGATCAAAATACAAAAAGAAAGATTTACCTGTCCAGCAGAAATAAAGCCATCAAGGAGTCACTTTTCAGCCCCTTGAGTTCCCTCAGTTCTCGCCATCGCTGGAAAGCCACGCCGATATTAACTCGCGTTTTATTTCTTTGTTTATCCAAAGACTTTTTGTTCATTGCCTTTTCTTGTACTGTTACTGTCTTCCTTTTTTTGCCTGGTTTGCCTTCACTAACTGCATAGGCCGATACTGTGAATTTAGCTTGCTGTTTCTCTGCCATTGTTTTGGTATTCCTAGGATCCGTGCCTCTTGGATTCCCCAAATCAAACGTGCGCGCGCAAGTGGGCAGGTCATGTGTGGCAAAAGGGTGGTTGCCATGGTTGCGAGAGAGTGACAGCCGCCTAAGCCAATCCTATGTTTCGTCCCGGATGGAAATAATGAGCTGTGTTTAATACAGATTAAACGGTCTAGAGTCACTCGATTTTTATACTCTTTTTATCAGAGTTCTTACATTTTAATTATGCATGTATATATATAGAAAGTTTAAACAAATTTGGAACAAAATTTCTTACCTACCCTGCCTTTAAGGGGAAATCACACCTTAAGTGTCATACTTAAGGGAAAAACTTAAGGTGCTTTATGCAACCGGGCACAGGAGCTGCTCAGACACAAGAGATGAAGGAAAGCCTGACACACTGTTTGCTGAACAAGTCAAGTCGAGTCACCTTTATTTATATAGCGCTTTTTACAATGCAGATTGTGTCAAAGCAGCTTTACATTGATAACTGGTATATAATTTTGGCTGCACAGCAGCTCTTAAAGAATAGTGTCAATGCAGGCAGATCAAAGCACTGTTGAATAAATGTCAAGAATACGGTTGAATATCAAATGTCAAGTCAAATGTCAAGTGTCCCTGTAACGAGGTTAGTAGATATGGGAAGAAGGAGGCGGGAACCGGCGAACATTCAGCAAAAGTTTAATTCAAAATAAACAAAGAACAAAACGAAAGTAATGCCGGCAGACCCTCGCGGACGTCTGCCGGCCACACGAACATAATAAAACATAACATAAAGTCCAGGCCTGGTCCTCTCTCGTCCTCCACGGTCGTTGCTCCTCCTTTTATGCTCCCGGAGCTCCTCCGTGAGAGACTCAAGGCCGGTGCGCCTCCCAGGTGATGCTTGTTATCACTTGCGTCACCGGCCTCGCGCCGTTCCCTCACGGCTCTTGCCCGCCCTGGTCGCCACATACCTCCATCGCCCCTCGCAGGCCGGGGGGTACTCCCGAGACTGCGCTCTACTCCCCCCGGGGCCTGTCTCGGCGGCCGCAGCACCTGGGGGTAAGGACAGACGAGACGAGAGAAAGGAGACGGAAGCAAGGGGAGCGACAGGACGAGAGAGGGGAGAGAGGAAAAAGAGAAAAAAAAATTCTTGGTCCGGTTCCCCGACACACTGCCGCTCGGTCCTCAGCCTGCCAAGAGGCTCTTCTTCGCGGTGCCATGCGGTGGCACTGGACGCTCGGTGGACGGCTCGATCCTCGACAGCCTCCTGGCGGCCGGCGATAGCTCCTCCGACTGAGGGCAGCCGGCAGCGAGTCCCCCGTCCCCTGCTCCTCCCCTTCATGGCGGACGGCAGCAGGCTCCGGCCCACGGCGGACAGCGGCGACTCCTCCGCTCCCTCCAGGTCCAGGACGGCAGCCACCCCACCTCGTCCCAGGGGCACGGCCTCGAGCTCTCCGTCCCACCTGTCACTAGGCTCCAGCACCACCGCCTCGGGCAGCCTCTCGCGGTCTTCACACCCCCGCGCTGCCCGAACTCCTCAGCACCGCGATCCCCCTCAGCAGCGAGGGCTCTCCGACAGCATGTCCCTCCTTCCTCCCGGGTTTCGGCACCAATGTAACGAGGTTAGTAGATATGGGAAGAAGGAGGCGGGAACCGGCGAACATTCAACAAAAGTTTAATTCAAAATAAACAAAGAACAAAACGAAAGTAATGCCGGCAGACCCTCGCGGACGTCTGCCGGCCACACGAACATAATAAAACATAACATAAAGTCCAGGCCTGGTCCTCTCTCGTCCTCCACGGTCGTTGCTCCTCCTTTTATGCTCCCGGAGCTCCTCCGTGAGAGACTCAAGGCCGGTGCGCCTCCCAGGTGATGCTTGTTATCACTTGCGTCACCGGCCTCGCGCCGTTCCCTCACGGCTCTCGCCCGCCCTGGTCGCCACAGTCCCCAACTAAGCAAGCCAAAGGCGACAGCGGCAAGGAACCCAAATTCCAACAGGTGACATCAGGTGGCAAATAGGTGTTAAAATGGAGAAAAAGCATGGGAGAAACCAGGCTTAGTCAGGGGGCCAGTTCTCCTCTGGTGAACAGTGCTTTGTTACGATTCAGGTTGCTATCATAAGTCTGATAGGATCACAACATTCGGAGTATTTATTTCAGTTCCATCCAGTTGAGGATCGTATTCATCGCGCCGGTATAGACGGTTTGTTGAGGAATTGTGCTACTGGCTGTCGTGTCGATGAGGCCTTCACAATGGATGACACCACAGTGTCATGACCAACCTGCTCTTCTACACTGAACACAGCTCTTTATGACACACTGCCTTCTGTCAACATCTCACTTTTACCAAGAAAAGAGGCAGACAGATCTTAGCATTTGAAGATGATGAAAAAATGATGAAACAAGATATTTAACCCTGAACTTGTATCAAAATGGCACTGTCATGGTCCAAGGATCAGAATCTGCTCTCAAAGTCTTCATTGAGGATTTTGAACATATAAAAACGCTGGCACTGTCTGATGAAGATGACGACAAGGACATGAACACTGAAAATCAGTCCAGAAGATGACAGTGACCTCAGCAACTGTGATTCCTTCTCCAAGGTCAAGAATGAAAGACAATTTTTCACTTCTGGAGGTAGAAGTAGTGGAGCTAAAAGAATTGATACTGCGCCACCTGAAAGACAACAACATGAACAGCTGACAATCGACATAAAGAATCTGAGACAAGATGTTGAATATCTGCAGAGACACAGAGAAGAAATGACAAAAGATCTTCAGCAAACTTAAGATGAACTGAATGAAGTAAAATCAACTTAACAGGAAGAACTAACAGAAGTGAGAACAGAAATGCAGCAGAAACTCCAATGACAAGAGAAGATCTCAGTCACCAAGAACCACAAAGACGATTTGAAACATTCGATTAAAATTGTTAAAATTGAAAAATCTTCTATTTGTCTTGAAGTGAAATCCGTCATATCACAGTCTGATCTTCACCTCTGTGCAGTCTATATTCCTCCTCATGATGAAGAGCAAAGCTTTCCAAACTACAGACTGACATCTTACACTTTCAGTCCAGAGGGAATATCCTCATATGTGGAGACTTAAACGCCAGAACAGGGAGAGAAACTGATTATGTAAATATTGTAGATAATGACCATATACTCAATGACACCATGTTTCACTCCTCATCAAGATTCACACAAGAAAAAGCTACGATAGTGTCGTCAACATGAATGGAAAGCAAATTGTCCAAACTCTGAAAAGGTTTAGGGATTTACATCATTAATGGCAGAACTAGAGGAGATTACATTAGGTAGATTCACTTATTGCTCCAGATTAAGAACCAGTGAGGTTGATTATTCAATAACAGATATTGATCCAAATTTTATTAATGCCTTCACAGTCAGACCTCAGCTCCCGATTTCCGATCGCTGCCAAACAGAGCTTTACCTGAAACCACCATGTGAAAGGAGCAGCACTTCTCCACTCGAATCTGAAAAACTGTTTCCTTTGAAACCTAAACTAAAGTGGAGCCAATCCAGCTTCTGAACAATTCAAAGAAAACATGAACAATCCTACTAGATTAAAAATGCTGGATGACTTTATGTCCACTGACTTCACCTTAGATGTTAATGGGATAAATTTAGCAACAAAAAACTTAAATTACATATTCAAAACATTGGCAACTCTATCTGACATTAAACGACAACACAAACGTCAAACAAATCAACAGTCAATAAGAAAGGATGTTTGGTTTGATGATGATTGTGCAAGTCTCAGAAAAGAACTAAGAGACTTTCAAAGATCCGTCCAGCCAGACATTACAGCTTATTATTCTGACTGTCTGAACAATTACAAGAGACTAATGTGGAACAAAAGAGAAAATTATTATAAAACCAAAATTTATGAAATTGATGAATCAGTAGATCAAAATACTTTCTGGAATCAAAAAAACCCAAATCAGAAATATCACTACAGAGGGGCACAATTTGGAAATCTTTATAAAAAAATTGAACATCCTGACCTTAACCAGCCTCAGAGTAAAATAAAGAAAACACTTGGAGAAAACGATTAAAAATGATCAAAATCCATTAGATAAATTTATAACAATATCTGAAATAACAGAACATATTAAAAGTCCTTAAATTAAAGTCATTTGATCCCAATAATTATCGTGGCATCTGTGTGGGCAGAGCTTTAGGAAAACTGTTCTGCAGCATCATAAACAGCCGGATTGTCACACACATCTCCACACACAACATTTAAATAAAGCACAAACTGGATTTTTACCAAAACAACGACATCCGACCACATCTATTCTCTTCACACTCTAATCAACAAAAACATCAAGGACAAACAAAGGAAAATATTTGCATGTTTTGTAGATTTGAAAAAAGCATTCGCCTGCAGGGCTGAATTAGGTTTGTACCGCTGAACATTGAGATCCAGAAGAGATGTGTTCAGTTCTGGCATCACCTCCATCAGTCTGATCCTGATTCAGTCCTAATATAAAGTCCTCTTCGCCAATGAAACTTCAGCACAATGGGATTAACTATATTTTTGGACAGAGCTTCCCACAAAACATTGTAAACTTCCCAAGGTATAACTCTGATGCCCAAGTAAATAAAAATGGGAAGCATCTGATTGAGCTCTGTCAAAGCCTCGGTCTGTACCTCGTCAATGGCAGGATGAGAGCGGATTCTCTCGGGAGATTCACCTACAGTTCATTTCATGGTTGCTCAACAGTTGACTACATGATCACAGATTTAGATCCATTCACGGTCAAACCACTAACACCTCTGTCAGATCACAGCCAAATTACCATTGATCTTAAAAGGACAAAAAAACACTAACATAAATTCACAGCCCAGTAAGCTGTACAACATTAGAGAGAAATACAGATGGGCGCAAAACAGCACAGAAAAGTGTGTGACAGCAATGGACCGTCCAAAAGTACGGTCGCTTATAGGCAACTTCCTCGACAGAATTTATCCTCATGATGGAGATGGAGTAAATCGAGGCCTAGTTTCTGGTGCCAGTTTTGGTTGTCTGTCAAGTCTTCACTGACACTGGTAAGTTGTTTTTGCCATGGAGGGGAGGGGGTTGGGGTCAGTAGGTGATTCGTGCATTACATTCAATACTGATTGCACTGATTCAGGGCTGGAGCAAATGATTGCATATGCTGCGTCCCAATTCGCATACTTCATACTACGCCCTAAAAGTATGTGCTCTTTTTGTGGAGAAAAAGTATAAACTTTTGAGTGTGTAGCAAAAGAGTATGCAAGCTTTGGGAGATACTACTTTGTCATCTTTAACGGACGGATCTGTCGCGTGCATCCTGTCATCGTAAAATCTTTATTGTGAATGGTTACTTCAATTGTATTAAGTTAATCCAATGTTTCGCTTTTACAGTGTAGAGAAGGCAGATCGTGACACTGACACGCTTCCTCTAGTGGACCAGTGTGTGTATTACACGCTTTGGTGTGATCGAGGCTATTAGACAGGTGGCGCTGTCTAAAGTAAAATTTTTGCTGAGAAAAATGAATAACAAAACAGTGAGCTTAGTGCAAAAGTGGTTTGGACTTAATACACACAGCCCTCGTGATATTATTTTTCATCACCAATGGGAAGGAGGGTTGGGGAACCAAACGTGATATGGATTTATATTGACAAAAATCAGGATTTCAGTAAATGAGCCTTACATTGTTTTATGCCACTGTAAGACAGATCTGGCTGAAAGTCTCTTGGTTCTTGGTACTTTGAGATTTTAATCCCGTCTGAATCTGCCATGTCTGTGTTTTTCTTACACAACCTCTGTAAAAATTACAGAGCAAATTACCTACTGTTTTTCAGCAAACTCAGCGGTCCTGTGAGAAGATCTAAGCCCATCTGAATGCGAATGTCTGTGATTGCTGATATTGTATTATACTAACGCTTCACCTCATTAGCTTTTTGACCTACATGAGCTATCGTATGCTCACCAATCTTCCGTAGACTTTCATTTCATTTCAATATGGATAGTATCCAATGAAATAAATGATAAAACTAACAAATAGAGCCAAATCATGAAAATTGTAAAGGTGGCCCACTTTTTTATTTCAGCGTGAAATAAGAAAGATACTACATTTCGCTGCTCACATAAACTCGTGAAGTTTACTTAAATAGGGTTTTAATAATAATTAAAATTATCAATAAATAGTGAATTAAAAGATATATATGCCATAAATTATGCATGTAAATACAGCACGTGAGCTTCTGTAACGCTCTCTATCTAGAGAATCACTATCTAGAATCACACACACCCGTCCGAGTCGGTACATGAAATGACAGACATCAAGTGATAAGAATTGTAACTCAAACATTGTTTATCTCATTGTTTGAGATTCTCCAGCTTTGTTGTTGTTGAGCTGTTAAAGCTCCACCCTCTTCTGGAAAGGGGGCGGGAGCAGCAGCTCATTTGCATTTAAAGGGACACATACAAAAACGGCGTGTTTTTGCTCACACCCAAATAGGGGCAAATTTGACAAGCTATAATAAATGATCTGTGGGGTATTTTGAGCTCAAACTTCACAGACACATTCTGGGGACACCAGAGACTTATATTACATCTTGTGAAAAGGGCATTATAGGTCCAGCCTATAACCAGCTGTTCGAGTGGTTTAGTCCAAATTTTCCATTGATAGCTATGCAACTACAACTTTGACTCTTCAAAAAGTTCATAAAGAAATCATAAAAGAAATTCATATGCTGTTTAGTCAAAATTTTCTGAAGAGACTTGATCGCTCTATATGATGAACAGATTTAATTTATACTTTTATTCACATATAAACATTGCGTATGTGCTTGACGTGTGAGAACAATGTACAGTAAGACTCTTTGTGCTGCGCAGGTGTATCGGTGTCTGGATCAGCCCATCACGGCTCTGAATGTGTTTAAGCAAGGCTTGGATCACTTCCCAGTGGAGGTCACGCTGCTCACGGGAATCGCACGCATCCATGAGGTATTTTAAGCTGGGCTGGGACAATACATGCATCACGAATCAAGAAATTCTCTGATATTTTCCATATGTATCGTGATTCTCTCTCAAATTGATTCTGATCTTAGTTTTCAACAGTAGATGGCACTGTGCTTTAGAAACAGTCGTACTCTACTTCCTTCAGATTCTTTCCACACACCACTTGAACCTTCTATAAAATAGTCATTCATAAAGTTTGAAAAGGTTGCAGTGAATTACGAGGGTGTTTGCAGTGAGCTGTTTACATTAATCTTGCGTCATAAAATCATTCTGAGATGAAAGTACATTCTCAGACTCAGCTAAACACACAAGCGCTCTTCTTTGTGAGCATTTGACCATGCGGTTAAAATCGAGCCTAGAGCGCCATCTGCTGTTAAAAACTAAGCTCAAAATCTGTTTGCGATGCATTCAGAATTGATCCACGAATCGCAATGCATCAATATTGTCCCAGCCCTATTTTTAAGCTGTCATTTATGTTCACATCACTTAATATACTTTGGATTCATTTGTCTGTCTCCTCCAGGAAATGAATAATGTGATCTCGGCCACAGAGTACTACAAAGAAGTCTTGAAGCAGGACAACACACATGTGGAGGCCATCGCCTGTATTGGCAGCAATCATTTTTACACAGACCAGCCAGAGATCGCCCTGCGCTTTTACAGGTGAGATTGCTTTATTCTTTTCCTCTTAATTTTACTTGTTGCATGCATGTAACCAGCAAAAACGAGATTAGATTTTTTTGCCATCTGATTTGAGTCATGTGATCACCTGATTTGATAACCATCCTCACACTCAGCATCTGATCAGGGCTGGGTATCAATACAGATGTCTTGATTCTATTCAATGAATAATTTTCACTGGCTCCACCACAATAAAAAAATTATAAATCAATAAAATAGTTATTGTTTTTGTTGTTTTTGATGACAACACAAGCACCATTTATCCACTCGGATCAAACGGCAAAAGTCATGGATAAAGACTTCAGGCTAAAATTCTTACAAAGTACACACTTGAAAACTGTTCTCAAGTACAGTAATGAAGTACAAATACTTTATTTTCCACCGCTGAATACAGTGTTTTGATATTTTGCCATATTATGGTTATCAAATCAGATTTTTTTATTTATTTTTTTGACGAAAAGAATTTAATTGATATTAAGAAGAATCATTTTTAGAAGTGAAGGTAAACACATGGGACATATGCGTGAAAGATGGGATCTGTGCATCATGACTGGTGTTTGGTTTCTGTTCAGGCGTTTGCTGCAGATGGGGGTGTTCAACTGTCAGCTGTACAACAATCTGGGCCTGTGCTGCTTCTACGCCCAGCAGTATGACATGACCCTGTCGTCCTTCGAGCGAGCATTAGCCCTGGTGTCCAGTGATGAGGAACAGGCTGATGTCTGGTATAATCTGGGACATGTTGCAGTGGTGAGCAGACACTCTGTGTCCAATGTCACACATGTTTAGGTCAACTGTATAACAGTCTGCAGACGAGGAAGAAATCACTGTCCTGCACTGGTGGAACAAACTCCTCACTCGAGTATCACTCAGCAGTTCTGATTTACTCTGACATGTGATATTTCCAGTATTTTATTATTGATGGACTTTGATGATGGATCCTCCCTCTCTCGGTGCTCGACAGACGCGGATCATTTGAGACCAGGTGACTCCCATGATCACTCGTCGTTCCTGATTGTTGACCAAGTGGAAGAGGATACAGTATCTTTGTTAGTCTGATTTTCCTCAAGCATTTGCAGGTCTAAAGTAAAGGAAGCTGTCGGGAGGTGGAGCCGTTTTCTTTGCTCTTTCACTGCCACCTCATCAGGTCTGTCAGAGGATCGTTGAAATCTAAATGAATCTTAATTTATAACAGTGAAGTCACTGTATCTTCAGTCTGTTGATTCTGTTGACTGTGAGTCTCTGTAGTGGATCCTTATTCACCATCAGATGATCATGAGGAGATCAGACTGTCATGTGCTAAAATAAAACACAAACAGTCACATGTGCAGAATGAAACATTACGTCTGTCACATCTTTTCCTAAGAAAACTAGATAAGCTTTATCAATTCATTCTCACACATGATAATAAAGCTGCTGTCTGATGCTCAAAGTCACTTTACAAAATCAAGAGGTCATGAAAGGTCACTTTCACACAACGGACAGCTGATCCAGAACCAGCAGAAATGATCATTACACTCCACTACAAATTTAAGATGTTGTAACTTATAATGTAATAACTAAATTGTTCATAATGTAATAATTTTATCAAAACATAATAATATCTTGAGCTCATAATGTAATCATTTTTACATTATGAGAAATTTATTACATTATAAACTCACCATATTGTCATAACTGTAACAACTTTTAAAACATAAAAAAATAGTATTCTCTTTTTTAAAAAATAATTCCAGTCTTAAACTACCTGAAAACTGCAACATATTTTAATATTCATCCAAGTATTATGATTATTATTATATTTGTATTAAACATAAAGCATTGTTATTCCCTTACAGTACATTTTAAAATCTAAATACAATCTTAACCTGCCTACAAAATCCACCAGATTACTGATATTATTATTATTATTACTATATAATGTTTACATACTGTTAAATGACAGTTAAATACCAACACTGTACAAATGCTGTGAATAAAAAACTCTCACGGTATCAATGTGTGTGTGTGTGTGTGTGTGTGTGTGTGTGTGAGATAGATCACGTTATCTGCTTCAGCCAATCGCAGCACAGAGTGCAAGTTTATCAAACATTTCTTCACTTTAATACAAGTTTCAGCGAAACAAATCCTGAATGTTCATCAGAGGACATGTTGAAAAATACAGTATAACTTACAGTCATGTACAGTGGTTATAAAGAGTCTACACACCTCTGTTAAAACAGTTTAGTTTGGTCAACATGCCCTCTGATGAAGAAATGTTTGCTAAACTTGTACTCTGTGCTGTGATTGGCTGAAGCAGATAATGTGATTTTATGTTTTTAAAGCTGTTACAATTATGACAATATGACAATGTGTTTGGTGAGTTTATAATGTAATAATTTTCTCATAATGTAAAAAAAAAAGTTATTACATTGAGCTCAAGATTTCATAACATTTTGAGAAAATTGTTACATTATGAACATTTTATTACAATAATAATATAATACTTATTACATTATGTGCAGTTATTACATTATGAGTTTCTACAAACCCAAACCTCAGATTATCACACACACAGAGACAGTTAAAGGGTAAAAGCTGGAAATAACATTAATATTATTTTCACAATCAGTCACAACACTATGAGCAGAATTAAACTCAATTTAAACAGTTTAAAGTTCAGAGACCTACAGAAACTGAAGCTGAATTTAAGACTCATTATCTGATGATCTCAGACACAATATTCACACACATGTGCTGTTACTGAACCTGGTACAGTTTCCTTTTATTTCTAGTGAGTAAAACAGACATTTAAACTTTATATGAAAATATGATGATGAAAATTGTTAAAAACCTATTGTTACCTTAGTATCTGCAGTTTATAATGTGGATCATTCTTCAGATCAGAGAGCAGCTTCACTCCTGAGTCTCCTAGATTATTCCCAGACAGATTCAGTCCTCTCAGGTGTGAGGGGTTTGATCTCAGAGCTGAAGCCAGAGCAGCACAACCTTCATCTGTGACTCCACAATCCATCAACCTGTAGAGAACAATGACACACTCTTCACTCTCTCAGATCAGATCAACACACATTAAGCCTCCAAATCTACAAATCTTAACGTAACCAGTTAATAAATAAATAAATAAATAAATATCATAATGCTGTCAATATGAAATAAATACTCATTTTGTCATAAAATACATCAGTTTGGTTTAGGGGATAGAAAATACAGTTTAAACAGTATAAAAACATTATTTCTATATTAAGTCACCATAAAACATTGAAACCCAATGTGTGTGTGTGTGTGTGTGTGTGTGTGTGTGTGTGTGTGTGTTTATTGACATATCAGGACACAAATGTGTATAATGACATGGGTATGACATAAGTATTACAAAAAGAGGTGACTTATGAGGACATGTTCCCACTTTTCAAAAGGCTTATAAATCACACAGAATGAGTTTTTGTGAGAAAGTAAAAGTGTGCACAGTTTCCTGTGATGGGTAGGTTTAGGGGTAGGGGTAGTGTAGGGGGAGAGAAAATACGGTTTGTACAGTATAAAAACCATTACGCCTATAGCATGTCCCCACAATTCACAAAAACAAACGTGTGTGTGTGTGTGTGTGTGTGTGTGTGTGTGTGTGTGTGTGTGTGTGTGTGTGTGTGTGTGTGATTAATGTATTTGTAAACATTTTAAGGAACTCTTGATACTAATGTAATTAATGTCCAATAAAGGCTGTATTAAAGCACTTAATGATATTTTCAGTCTTTCCGTGACCTAATCTAAAGTGAAAACTCTTTATGGTTAATAAGTTTTTAACAAAACATTATCTAACTCTTTACATATGATTTAATTAAACAATAACAATGAATGAAGAACTAATTTTTCACATATAGTCTATTAATGTATTAACTACAGTTTATAAACTATTAATTAACTATGTAAGAGCCATTATGTCTGTAATTCTGTTTTTTGACCACTGGGTGGAGTATTGGCCTTATCTATAGGCTAGTTATATAGTTGTACATTAGATTACAATTTCTGTAGTTTCCTGTTTAAACCTACATGAAAATCTTGAAAAGCAGTTTCATTTCTATGTTTGTTCTGATGTATTTATTTTTGCTATTACTCATAATTTGATTATTTGTTACTATTTTATTACTTATTGTTTATTTGTCTAACAATATTTAAAATTTAATTGAGTTAATCTAGTAGCTTTTGGTCATAACCCTATTTATTAAGGTTACATGTGTGAAAAACAACAAAAGCAATAACTAGGCTTATTTTATAGGCCCATTTTCTTTTCTTTTACTTTACTAATTTTTTGTTGTGGGGCAAGTGAAAATTTGAACCACTGGCCCGACTGGGGAATCAGTTTGTCTGATAGCATTATTATTATTATTATTATTATTATTATTATTATTATTCAATATTTCTATAGATTCAATATTTCTATAAATTGTGAATTATTTTGGTCATGATAATCATGTAGTGAAAGATCTGATATGGTGACAGCCCTGGTTCAGGTGAAACACAAAACTTCCCTCTTTTCAGCTGCAGATACACATTTTGAGGCAATGATCACACTTTTGAAAGGTTGGTCTGTTTGCTCAAGCATTACAAGATAAGATGATTTACACCAAACATTTGTGATTTAAAAAACCCTCTTCACTGTAACCTGTGTCTGTTGTCTGGTTTGTAGTTTGTTCGGTTTATTTACTTTCTTTTGCAGGATAATAATATATTTAGATCTAAATTTTATTTTTTTCAGGAAGACTCCTCACTCCTTCCTTCTACTGCCGGCAGGATCTGACGGTTCAAGCAGGAATCTGTCACTGAACCGCCGGATGGGGTTTACGCCAAAGGATATTTTTTTATGTACTATCTACATATTAATCCTTATTCACTTCGAGTCTTTATGATAGAGATGATCTTACCACAGTGTCTCCAGTTTGAAGTGAGGATTCTCCAGTACAGCAGAAAACATCTTCACTCCCGAGTCTCCTAGATTATTCCCAGTCAGACTCAGTTCTCTCAGGTGTGAGGGGTTTGATCTCAGAGCTGAAGCCAGAGCAGCACAACCTTCATCTGTGACACCACAATCACTCAACCTGTAGAGAACAATGACACACTCTTCACTCTCTCAGATCAGATCAACAAGGAATTTCTCATGATCACATTCAAACTAACAGTGTGATGATAAGGTGAGAGAGACAATGAGAAAAAATGAATAAAGTCAGTTTCCTCTGAAATCATCTTTTTGCCGCTGAACTCAATATTCAGAAACTGAAACTCTGACATCAAATTCTACTACAGATTTATAATAGTGAATAAGAATAATTGATATGACATCTGTAGCTCTCCTATCAACACACTGATGTGAGAATCACCCAAATACATTTTCAGTAACACTTTCTATGAAGCCTGTGTTTATAATGCATTATAATGATATTCTTAATGCATTATAATACATGCATAATGCCTTATAAACAACCTTATAATATGCTGTATCATCTTATAAATAATCATAATAATAGTAACAATATGATATAATACTTGACTATTTGTGGTTATAACTTTTAAGAGTATGATGCATTATAACACCAGATGAAGCCTGCATTCATAATGCATCATAAGGGTAATCTTAATGCATCATAATGCACACATAATGCCTTATAAAAACGTATAATGTTGCATCATCTAATGAATATTCATAACAACAGTAATAATACTTAACTCTCTGTGGTTATAAATAAGAGTATGATTATTTATAACACACAATGAACATCATTTTATCCACTTAAGTTTCATATTTTAGTTTCCCAAGTCTCATATCTTGACATTGTTGACTGAAGATCTGCACAGTATAATACTGCATCTTATGAGTGTCATTTTACTGCTTAAAGTGACTTGAGCGACGCCTACTGAACAGGAGAGCGTGTGCTGCATCGATTGAGATATTGTCATGCCACAGCTGGAAAGTTTGGATAATTCAGACGAGGAGACGACACATGTATCTCACATCACCACACGCATGTGTCTGTACGATACCTGTGAGAGTGCCCTTCAGCCATTAGAGGGCACTCCGTCCCGACTGTCATTTCCACCTGTCTCATGACTACATTCCCCATACAACTTCCCGGACTAATCACCACTCATCATGCACCAGCTGTTTGTATTTTCTCATTAGTGTCTGTCTATTTAGTCTGAGTTGTTTCTGTCTGTTCTTGTGGTTCATTGTTTGATGTCACCCTCGAGTCTGATCCCTGTTCTCCCGTTTTGGTTTGTAGTTTCTTGTTTCGTGTTTCTTGTTTCATGTTTGGACTGTCTATTTATGGATTATGACCTTTGCCTGTACCCTGGATTACGCCTTTTGGATTTGCCCACAATAAACACCATTGCTGCAATTGGATCTATCCCGTCTTCATGAGTTACGTGACAGAATGAACCACCACTTAAGATCCAGCAGCATGAGGACTATTTTGTCAGGCACATGCAGGGAGCGTGTGGCTCTGCTTGGGGCAGTGATGGCGTTACGCCAGGAGGGAGAAGAGGTAGGATGCTTTGCCAAGGTCTTTTGGACGATGGCGGTGGGGCTGAGGTACAACGATGCGGCACTGAAGGATATCTTTAATGGCTGCATTGACGATCCTCTACCTCGGTGTGAGATGGAGGGGCTACTGGACTTGGATTTCTGGAGATTCGCCGCCTATCTTCGCCACCGGATAGATTGGGCCTCACCAAGTCAACCAGGCAGTGTGCATGCTCCTGACCATGAATCCGTCTCTGAAGTCACCGGGGAGGTGGGCACTGAGCCTCAGCTTCACCCGGTAAAGCGAGGAGGAGGAGAAGGAAGAAGGTTTCCTTCGGACGTCAGGGCCCGGAGGCCGCTCCGGTCAGTGAGTCCGCTCCAGAGCCCGCTCCAGCCAGTGAGTCCACTCCAGAGCCCGCTCCAGCCAGTGAGTCCACTCCAGAGCCCGCTCCAGCCAGTGAGTCCGTTCCAGAGCCCGCTCCAGCCAGTGAGTCCGTTCCAGAGCCCGCTCCAGCCAGTGAGTCCACTCCAGAGCCCGCTCCAGCCAGTGAGTCCACTCCAGAGCCCGCTCCAGCCAGTGAGTCCACTCCAGAGCCCGCTCCAGCCAGTGAGTCCACTCCAGAGCCCGCTCCAGCCAGTGAGTCCACTCCAGAGCCCGCTCCAGCCAGTGAGTCCACTCCAGAGCCCGCTCCAGCCAGTGAGTCCACTCCAGAGCCCGCTCCAGCCAGTGAGTCCACTCCAGAGCCCGCTCCAGCCAGTGAGTCCACTCCAGAGCCCGCTCCAGCCAGTGAGTCCACTCCAGAGCTTGCTCCAGCCAGTGAGTCCACTCCAGCCAGTGAGTCCGCTCCAGAGCCCGCTCCAGCCAGTGAGTCCGCTCCAGAGCCCGCTCCAGCCAGTGAGTCCGCTCCAGAGCCCGCTCCAGCCAGTGAGTCCGCTCCAGAGCCCGCTTCAGTCAGTGAGTCCGCTCCAGAGCCCGCTTCAGTCAGTGAGTCCGCTCCAGAGCCTGCTCCAGTCAGTGAGTCCGCTCCAGCCAGTGAGTCCACTCCAGAGCCCGCTCCAGTCAGTGAACCCGCTCCAGCCAGTGAGTCCACTCCAGAGCCCGCTCCAGCCAGTGAGTCCACTCCAGAGCCCGCTCCAGCCAGTGAGTCCACTCCAGAGCCCGCTCCAGCCAGTGAGTCCACTACAGAGCCCGCTCCAGCCAGTGAGTCCACTACAGAGCCCGCTCCAGCCAGTAAGTCCGCTCCAGCCAGTGAGTCCATTTTGGGTGAGCCACCGCCTCACCCTCATAAGCGGAGGAGAAGGAGGAAAAGGGCTTCCTCCGTCCTACAAGGCCTGGAGACCACTCTAGAGGTTGTTCGTTGGTTCTCCAAGCGCCTTTCCCTGCCGGCGCCACCGAAGCGCCTTTCCCTGCCGGCGCCAACTAAGCGCCTTTCCCTGCCGGCGCCAACTAAGCGCCTTTCCCTGCCGGCGCCAACTAAGCGCCTTTCCCTGCCGGCGCCAACTAAGCGCCTTGCCCTGCCTCCTGAGCAGCCAGAGCTGGCCACGGAAACCGTCACCGAGCTGTCCGCTCTCCCTGATACGGCCACGGAGGCCGTCACCGAGCTGTCCGCTCTCCCTGATACGGCCACGGAGGCCGTCACCGAGCTGCCCGCTCACCCTGATATGGCCACGAAGCACCCTTGGCTAGTCCTGCCGCCGCCGTCCAAGCCTTATGCCCTGCCGCCGCCGTCCAAGCCTTATGCCCTGCCGCCGCCGTCCAAGCCTTCTGCCCTGCCGCCGCCGTCCAAGCCTTCTGCCCTGCCGCCTCTGCCCAGGCTACCAGAACCGTTGAGACCCGCCTGGTCTGTTCCTCCAGCACCGCCCTGGCACTCAGCCAGGAATCCAGACCTGCCAGTGCCCGCCTGGTCAGTTCCTCCAGCGCCACCCTGGCACTCAGCCAGGACTCCAGAACCGCTGGAACCAGCCTGGTCAGTTCCTCCAGTGCCACCCTGGTGTTCAGCCTGGACCCCAGACCTGCGGGAACCTGCCTGGTTAGTTCCTCCAGCGCCACCCTGGCAATCGGCCAGGACTCCAGGCCTGCTGGCGCCCGCCTGGTCAGTTCCTCCAGCGCCACCCTGGCAATCAGCCAGGACTCCAAGCCTGCCAGTGCCCACCTGGTCAGTTCCTCCAGCACCGCCCTGGTGTTCAGTGAGGTACCCGGGATCTGGCCCACCATCCCTCCCCTGATCCTCCTCCGGTCCACCTCCCTCCTGAGTTTTTTGTGTTTTTGTTTGTTGTCTGGTGGAGCGTCTGGTAGCCGCTCCTTTGAGGGGGGGTAATGTCACGATCACCTGTGAGAGTGCCCTTCAGCCATTAGAGGGCACTCCGTCCCGGACTGTCATTTCCACCTGTCTCATGGATTACATTCCCCATACACACTTCCCGGACTAATCACCACTCATCATTGCACCCAGCTGTTGTGTATTTTCTCATTAGTGTCTGTCTATTTAGTCTGAGTTGTTTCTGTCTGTTCTTGTGGTTCATTGTTTGATGTCACCCTCGAGTCTGATCCCTGTTCTCCCGTTTTGGTTTGTAGTTTCTTGTTTCGTGTTTCGTGTTTCTTGTTTCATGTTTGGACTGTCTATTTATGGATTATGACCTTTGCCTGTACCCTGGATTACGCCTTTTGGATTTGCCCACAATAAACACCATTGCTGCAATTGGATCTATCCCGTCTTCATGAGTTACGTGACAGTGTCATGCTGCTCTCGTGAGAAGAAGGAAGAAAGAGAGGAAATTGTTGAATAAAGTCGTTATTTTTGCCGCACAAAGTATTCTCGTCGCTTCATAACATTAAGGCTGAACCACTGTAGTCACATGACTGTTTTAAATATGTCTTTATACCTTTCTGGGCATTGAAAGTGTAAATTAACTTGCTGTCAATGGAGGCCTCACTGAGCCATCGGATTTCATCAAAAATATCTTAATTTGTGTTCTGAAGATGAACGAAGGTCTTACAGGTGTAGAACGACATGAGGGTGAGTAATTAATGACATCATTTTCATTTTTGGGTGAACTGACCCTTTAACCCTCAGGGGTCTGAGGATTTTTGGGGCCCTGGAGAAGTTTTGACATGCCCTGACATTTGTGCTTTTTTCAGTTGTTCATAAACATATTAATGACAAAAGTGTCATTACACTGTATTCAGCACAAACTAGACTACAATAATATGTGAGGAACATGTATGTACATGTTTGTGTTTTTGGTTATTGAAAAAACAAAAAACTTAAGTCACTGAAATAAGGCCAAAAATATATATTGAATACAGTTTTGTCCATTATATCGATGGTATCATGATACAGTGATTCTGAAAAAGCCTACTCTATTCATTGCCGCACAATTTGATGTAGAACTGTGTGTAACAGAAGAGGCAAAAAGTGTTTGTTCACAGTATTTGTATTTATTCAAGACATTGTGATGTCTGTTTCAAAAAAGTCTTGCACAGTGCCTGAAAACATAACATTTCTGGACTTCTGGAAATAACAGAAATACATAAACAAATAATGAATGCGAAAAATAAATAAATACACATTTCAGTTCTCAAAGAAGTTAATCCTCTGCAGCAGCTCAGGTGACAACAGCACCTCTAGGGTCATCATGGCCACCAAGGCAAGCCCCCATTGCCCCTGGGCTTCTTCATCTCCTGCGGTACACATAAAAACAGAGCAAAAATAGTGTTATCAGCCCTCAAAAATCTGTATTGTTTTAAACCCAATACATATTCATATTTCATATAGCCCATTCATAAAATCAAAATGCTGCATTAGAGATCAATTTGGCTTAAGAGCTTCCTACAGGAAATGAGTATAGCCTATATATATTTGCTTCGTTAAATACAATACACAGTAAACTAACTGCATCAGATTTGTGAACACACATAAGACTACACAGAACACATAAGACTAGTGTACTCACCAAATAGTTGATTGTCTATCTGCAATACTTCTGCCCTTTCCTGGCTGCATCCAATAGTTTTTTGTTTCCAAGGAACTTCTTGTACATATCTGTGCAGGGAAAGGTGAAATTGACACAAACTTGGAGCTCAGCCTTGACGCTGTCCACATCCAGACAATTCCTCTCATTTCTCCATGCAGATGTCATCATTGAAAAGACTCGTTCTGTGTGTGCATTGCTGCATGGGATGGAGAAAATATAGCCGCTGATCTTCCTGAGATTCACAAGTGGTTCATCTGCTTTGGAAAACAGTTTCAGATATCGCTCCTCACTGTGGCAACCTTCCATTTCCGGAGAGGTGAAGGAAGCTTTCACCATGGCATATTCCTCATACAGTCCAGTCTTCAATGTCTTTCAGATTGCAGGCCTGGACAGCATCACTGTATTCTTCATGTGACACAGCAGTTGTGAGGTCAAGCTTTGCCACTTTGCTATGAAAGCTGTTCTCAGAGAAGTCATATCTTTCACTTATGTATTTCTCGGCTCTTTCATAGAAACCAAGAAAATCTTCCACACATTTATTTCCCAGGTAAGGGGGTAGCTGCTTGAGTCTGCTGTTCACAGTAAAGCCAAAGAACCTGTCCGTCATCCTTCTCTCAAGTTTCTGTTTCAGTTCAGTCGTTACCTTAAACACACACGTTATGCTGAACGATTTGGCCTCAAGTGCTTCAATGGTGTCTGAGAAGACTTTAAGAATGTGGCTGAGGAAAAGAAAATATGTCTCAGACGCTTCGATGCTTTCCTCTCCAAAACATTTCCACAAAAACTGGGAGCATTGCTCCTCACCTTCACTCTGAAAGTAGCTGGTCAGGGGCTTCCAATACTTCAGTATTCTGTCAATAGATGGAAGCAGGACAACCACCTTGTGACGAAATGCCGTAGCAGGTTGCATTCTTCCACTTCCACAAACTCACAGAATTCCTTCAACTGTGCTGTTCTGCTTGCTGACATGCTAAAATGGCTGTAAACCTTGAGCACAGCATTTTCAACATCAAAATCCAGGCTGCCTGCTGCATATCTTGTTGCATTGTGTAGGATATGGGCTAAACAATTTGCAGGTAGCACATCCTTCTGAGCCAGTTTCAATTTCTGATAAACACTGTTGTGTTTTCCATAGTAGACACTGGCGTTGTCTGCTGCATATGCAGACATGTTTTTCACATGAAGACCAGACGTCTCCAGTTTAGCCAGCAGCTGGTTTGTTAAAGCCTCTGAAGTTTCGTTGCTGTCACTATAAAAATCTAACAGTGCATGTTGCACACCTTCCTCAAAGTGCAAATATCTCAGTACAATCGGGAAAAACTTGGTCGTACCTCTGTTTGATGCGTCCGTTGCCACTGAAAAAGGCAGATTGTTTAATTTGATGTAATCTGAATGTATATGTACAGAGTAGGGCGCTAGGACATTCTCACACAAAGCCTTAGCTTTTGTTTTCCCACAGGTCATCCCCTTAGCTGTAGAGTCACTAAAGATCTCTCTGTCCACTTTCACTCCACAGTCGACACTCCTGTATGACTGATGATGCTTGACTGCATGATAGACTTTACAAAGCTCTGCAGCGGAGATTTTGTCATCCTGAGCTGATGATGCTTCTCGAAAAAATGACCTCAGGGAAGACGTACCTGCAGCTCGTCAGTGTCACGGATCCCTTGTCTCCCGGACTCCATATCCCATGATCCTCTTGTCTCCACACCTGCACTCACTTCCCTCGTCTTCTCCTCCTCATCACGGATTGCCTGCACCTGTTCCTGATTGTCTTCACTCCCTATATAATGGACTCACTCCCTTCACTCCTTGTCTGTCCTAAATGTTATATTGAGTATGTCTGGTGTTTCCTTGCGTTGTTCATTAAAGACCCATTGTTATTGTGGAGATCCGTATTTGCCTCGTCTTTACACCAACTACCGTAACAGAAGGACAGACCAGAACCGTTGGATTTCCACACTGAAGGAATGGGTATTCTCCTGTTTCCCGAGCCTCTAAAACCTCTCAGGGCGGACGAAAGACTTTGCCATCTGCGGCAGAGTGGCAGGCCATTGGAGAGGTATGTGGAGGAGTTTTTGGAGGTTTCGTATTTGGTGAGCTGGACTGATGCCTGCCTTAATGCTGTTTTTCTGATGGGACTGGACAGGGACGTTATTCGTTATAACGAACCAGCCTGTAATTTCTCCTTAGTCGATTCCCTGAATGTGATTCTCCTGTTAAATGGTTCTAATTTTGAAGTGGATAAAGTTCCAGAGAACCAGAGTCCTTGTCCAGCCCCATCAGCAGCTTATCGGGCATCACCAGCTCACCTTACCCCAAAGCCCTGCACATACCGCTTCAACGGTCCTGCCCACTCCTGGCCGCCAGCTGCCACCGCCGGCGAACAATCCGCTCCAGCCGCCGCCGCCGAGCAATCCGCTCCAGCCGCCGAGCAATCCGCTCCAGCCGCCGCCGCCGCCGCCGAGCAATCCGCTCCAGCCGCCGCCGCCGAGCAATCCACTCCAGCCTTTCACGAGCCGCCAGAGGATACTGGCTGGTTGATAGACTTTATTACAGAGTCCATCGCCGTGGCAGCCCACTGCACCTGACCCGCCATGGCAGCCCACTGCTCCTGACCCGCCGTGGCTGCCCGCTGCACCTGACCCGCCGTGGCTGCCCGCTGCACCTGACCCGCCATGGCTCAAGGACCCGCCCTGGAGACCTCCACTCCTACCCATGCCTCTCCCTGCACCGGCATGAGGTCTCCAGGGCCCACCCCCCTCCCCGGTGTTTCTCCTACGGCCGAGGACCGCCTACCGGGAGGGGGAGGTACTGTCACGGATCCCTTGTCTCCTGGACTCCATATCCCATGATCCTCTTGTCTCCACACCTGCACTCACTTCCCTCGTCTTCTCCTCCTCATCACGGATTGCCTGCACCTGTTCCTGATTGTCTTCACTCCCTATATAATGGACTCACTCCCTTCACTCCTTGTCTGTCCTAAATGTTATATTGAGTATGTCTGGTGTTTCCTTGCGTTGTTCATTAAAGACCCATTGTTATTGTGGAGATCCGTATTTGCCTCGTCTTTACACCAGCTACCGTAACAGTCAGTTACTTTTATGTTTTTCCATGCTGGCATGTCAGTCAATGGCGGCTTTCCCTTGACAACTAACGTCCACTTCACAGCGACACAGTGTGCAAAATTCATGAAAGCGTCTCTGCTGCTTTTTGCTATAAATTCGTGCTCTTTTGTCCATTCCGGATTAAACGAGGTCTGACGTTTCGGCATGTTAACGTGATGATATGACGTAGCCAGCATGTGGAGGCTTGTTTACGTTTTTAACCAATGATATATCAGATATTTATTTGACACCGCTTTCAGCCAATCGTTTGTTTGACCAGAGATCTTACGGCATTAGACGCTATGCTGCTGCGTCCTAATAAAGATTCTAGAGCGGGTTTTTTAGGCTGATTCAGCGCAACTCTAAAAAGGAGGACAAATGAGTGTCCAGTTTGAGGCTGTGCCGGACGCCGGACAGGGGGCTTAAAATCCGGACTGTCCGACCAAAATCTGGATGTATGGCCACCCTAATTTTGAGTCTCTTTCACACTGGTAAGAAAAAAACCGTGGTGGTATCGCCGGCGATACCTCAGAGTGTTAAGGACTTTACACTTGCTTGACTAAATGAAGAAAATGACTTTGACTTGAGATCCAATGACTTGAAAATGACTTTATAACAACTAAAGTAATTAAATTGATTTTTATCAAAATAAGCTACAGAAGATCAGAGTTTGCTCAATCACGTGACGCTGCACAAGCACAGAAAAACATAAAGCGGGTGAGAGTGCTAAATACAGAGGGAAAACTGTTATTTATATACCAATAACACAAAACTGTTAATGATATATCAGTGATTTATTGATGTTCCTGTATAAAGCAGGGTCAGACATTATTACAAATGACACCAGAATTAATAAAATGCACCCAAAATTCAAAATGTAGTGGCCCCAAAATGGCCCTAGTATGAGCTTTTTATATTTAACATGTGATATTTAAGCAATATTTCCAGAATATTAGCACGGCTGCTAATGTGATATTAATTTTATACAATAGTTCAGTGAACTAAAAGTTAAATGTTTTTGCTCTATTTCTCACAACGACAATATCTCAAACAAGCCACAGCAAAAGAGGCATGTGTCTCTGCAGCACCAACACACAGTGGTGTTTCATTATTGAATGAATCCAGAGTTTTGAACGAATCGGTTCAGTGATTCAGTGATTCAGTCACTTGCTTCATTCCAGAATGAATCGGTCATTTTGAATGAATCAGTTGAGTGAATGCTTCTATGACTCATTCATTAAGACAGTGATTTACTGCCACCTACTGGCTGTTTTAATTTCATAATTTCAGTTACTGTTGCTTTGTCTGACAAGCCGTGGCGCTGTCACGCCACACAGTGAAAACTACATCGCGGAGCAAAGAGGACACTGACAACACGTCGACAGACAAGACGGCAGGTTACTTATAATATTAAACAAAGTCCCAGCTTTCAAAATGTGTAGTTTTTAAAAAAAAATTAAAACAATAAAAAACTTTTTTTTTTTCTTGAGCTCCTCAGCTCAAGAGTCTCGTAAACCGATCATCTACTAGTTCATTTATAGCATCAAATAAACATGAATGAACATGAGAAGGAATGTTGTTTCAAATGCAGAAAGACGTCAGTACACACCATTTTTCAAGTTTAAGTCCACCGAGGTTAATCTTCTAACTCCTGACTGCTTTGTGGGACAAAATGGCAGATTCGGCGTTCTGATTGGTTAGACTGCTTGTCATCAAACTCCCGGCGAAGGGTCAATTAAAAGTATAATATATAATTTTTCCCCCATCTAATTTTTTTCTATATTCAAAATTCTATATTTAAAAAAAATAATCTCAACATGTTTAATGCTGTTAATTGCAGTGTAAATGCATTCACCTTTAAGATTACATATACATTAACATGGTTAAAAATCCCTTTTGGTTTGAAAATGTTTAAAAATGTCCCTGAAAATCAGTTTAAAGGTGGTACAGAGGATGTTTTCGTCGACTGAGTTTTTGAAATGAGCGTTTGAAATGATACACATTTTACGACTAGCTAAAACACTTAGTGGATTCATTATGTCGGACTCACCTCATAATCAGTTGTTACTCCTGTCTCCTGACAAAAACATTGCATGCGGCACCTGTGGAGTGTGGAAAGTTACTAGAGCGCGCAGCCTCGCGTCTCTCACAAGGAACGTCATGGCAGTGATTGACAAGCCAGAGGGCTGATGTTTTTAAGGCCCTACCTCGTGCACAGATGATGTATATTAATAATATTCCTTTCAGTGCACCTAATAAATAGTCTTTTATCACTTAGTAAACACAGTTTCAAGTAATATTGCAAAAATGTATAAAACAAAACATCCTCTTTACCACCTTTAAGGAGTCAAATATTGGCTCTTAATATAAAGTTAATTTCTGTCACTTCCCTGCCGGTGATATTCCATAAAATATATTTAAGTAAAGTTAAATAAAATGACATTTACTAATAAACCAATATAATTAATGCATCACACTTGTGAATTCACCTTCAACATTTTACGTATTATTGTTATAATAATAATTCATATTAATATCAATTATTTTACTAATTGACTTTAATCAGTGTTTTGATTAAATTGACGATAATCATGATATTTAAAAATGAAGTATCATCATCATGTTAATTAGGTGTGTCACAATATACTGGTATTGGTGATAACCATAATATTTAAAATGATGAATAATACACATATGATAATGACACAAATAAATAATCCAGCGCCAGTATCTGATCAAGGACCACGGTTTCAGCTAAAGATCTTCTTTACTGTTTTCTACTGAAGAAAACAGTCACCTTCATCTCTGATGGTCTGAGGGTGAGTAGATCAACAGCAGATCTTCATTTTGGGGTGAACTATCCCTTTAATTCTCTTTCCTTCTGGATTAAACGTTGTCAAAAGTTATCAACCAATCAGAATAGACCTCCTGACCGATGAAAATGCTACAGGAAATCTTATTGGCTGAAACTAAAATGCACCAGAAATTAGTTTGAAAAATCAAAGGTGGCTTTTCAAACCCCTCTGATGTTCGATTTATTTAAATAAACAACATATTATATTCTCTTAAGACACACTGCATATAAAAAAAGTGTTGCCATTTTCCTCAACTGAATTGAGTTCATTTGTTTTTATTTAATGTTTACTTGTCTTTTTTGTAAATTGAATTCAGTTTGAAATCAAGTTTGAAATCAATCTTTCTTGCGCTGCATGTAAACTATTGCAACAAAGTTACTCTATTGTAAAGACAAATACACAGAGTGAATAAATGTTTCAGTGAGATTATATGATAATTAATCAATGTTTAAATAAGTAAACAAAAGCCTAAATTAAAATCTGTTCATCATATAAAGTGGACGTGTCTCTTCAGAAGACTTGAATTAAACGCTCCATTCAAATGGATTACTGTTACAACGAGTCTTGTGCTTTTTGAAGCTTGAAAATAATGATGGCCTTGACAAAATGGATGGACACAAATTGAGATATTAAAATATCTATATGGCAGTATACAGTATGTTGCGGTTTTCCTCATGGTATTGAAAATGATACTGAATATTGATATTTTTCAAGGTATCGCATTGAAGTTAGAAACTCCAGTATCATGATCACTAATTCAAAAAGGTAAAACTTTACTATTTTCTACACAAATCTATGATTTGATTGAATATATATTAGTACAGTAATTCATTAAATATCGCCAGCTAAAAAGTAACCAGTAACTAGTACTCTGAGGAGTTTTTGAGAAGAGTACTTTGTACTTTTACTTCAGTACTTTTTGACACCAGTAATTTTACTTGTAATTGAGTATTCAGCAATGTAACAGTACTTGTATTTAAGTACAGTTTTTACAGTACTGACAGAAGGAAGTTATTTCACACTGGTTGCCATTAAGTGTAATGGTTACACTTTATTTTAAGGTGTCAGTATTACAGTGTAATTATACATTTAAGTACTGAGTAATGACAACTACATGTACTTACTATAGGGTTAGGGTTAGGATGAGAGTTTGGTTTAGGGTTAATTGCACATAATTATGCATAATTTCTAGTTATTACTACAGTAAATACATGTAACATATGTAACAATGATGCTGTAAAATAAAGTGTTACCGGTGTAATTGTTCCCTTTTGAATGCAATGGTGTGATTCTTCAATAAATAAATTAATTAATTAAAGATCAATTTGACTGATAGCATTTTTTTTCAAGATTTCTATAGATATCGAAATATTTTGTTATTCGTGATTTATTTTGGTCACATTATTCATGTAAAAATTATACAGGTGAACCACACAAAACTTCCCTCTTTTCAGCTGCAGATACACATTTTGAGGCAATGATCACACTTTTGAAAGGTTGGTCTGTTTGCTCAAGCATTACAAGATAAATTGATTTACACCAAACATTTAGATCTAAATTTTCTTTTTTTCAGGAAGACTCCTCACTCCTTCCTTCTACTGCCGACAGGATCTGATGGTTCAAGCAGGAATCTGTCACTGAACCGCCGGATGGGGTTTACGCCAGAGGATATTTTGCATAAACTATCTACATATTAATCCTTATTCACTTCAAGTCTTTATGATAGAGATGATCTTACCACAGATCCTCCAGTTTAGAGTGAGGATTCTCCAGTACAGCAGAAATCATCTTCACTCCTGAGTCTCCTAGTTTATTCAAAGACAGATCCAGTTTTCTCAGGTGTGAGGGGTTTGATCTCAGAGCTGAAGCCAGAGCAGCACAACCTTCATCTGTGACACCACAATCCCACAACCTGTAGAGAACAATGACACACTCTTCACTCTCTCAACAGAGACTTCATTATTAAAAAGAAACAAAAAACAAAAGCACAAATCCCCATGTTTGATTTGAGTTTTACTATGTTTGTGTGTGTGTGTGTGTGTGTGTGTGTGTGTGTGTGTGTGTGTGTGTGTGTGAGTGAGAGGGAAAGCTAATATAAAAACTGATATAACAAATTATGTTAACAAATTATCACGTTAAATAATATAGAAAGATGATCACAGAAAAAAGATGGATGTGACGGTCATTAAGGATGAATGAATTCATGTTCTTCATGTATCAAAGTCCTGACTGTGAGAGTTTGTGTTTACAGTTTTTTTTCAATTTCTAACATACTTTTATTCAATCTGTATCACATTTTCAAATCTCTAAACAGATTTAGCACAACATCCGTCTGTTGAGACCTTACCATTAACACAATTCATGTCGTTTTCACACAAAATGCAGTCAATTAACACGTTTCTAAAAGGTTTAAATTTTCTATTCATACAAGTTTACCCCATACCAAAATCATGGATCTTTCTGATCTTATTTACAAATGCTTAAACACAGCATCACAGAAATGAAGACCGAATGTTTCACTCTTTAAATATAGTATAAACCTCTACTTCTGCAACAACAGCAGCTCAAAAGTATTGAAAAAAATATATAAAACAAATACAGAAACAAGTGATAAGCATTTTTAATTAGCAGATCACTGAAATATTGAGAAATAGCAGATTTCACAGTTGTTAAAACACATTTCTTGAAACCATCACTTATTTTCTCAAAACATTAAACACAAACACAAATCTTCCAACCAATTTCACAAAACCTCTGACTCTTATGGCAAAATCAAACAAAGCTTTCAGATCGTACACACATTAGGTGATATATAAACACTACAGATCATTCATTAGACACTACCAAAGCCACTGCAACCTTTAGCCAAAAGCGTAACAGCTAATGCTAACGCTCCGCCCCCGGCGGTACGAATGGAAGGAAACCAGAGGCTGTTTTTTGAATGGAAGTCAATGGATGAGAGGCTTCACTGTGCTGATTAAACAGCTTTTGCGGGGAAATAGCTAATCATTTAATTAATCAACAGCAGTTTGCTAATCTCCAGCATGTTTTACACTAAACAATACTTTCAATGGGAACTATATGTAGATTTTAGCTTGATAAAAATGTATTTTAAGAGAAGGCAGACTAGGGAATATTGTGACTGATGTTACTGCCATTACACGATAGGCTGAGAGGAGCCGCACGTGATTACAGCTTTTTCAAACGGCTTACACACAAAATCTTTTCATGTCACACGATTTTTGAAACTTGACACTCAAACAGCAGAACCACACACCAAATCTGCAAAACCACACACTAATTCTTGGCCTTTGACTCATTTTTCAATTTCATAAAACACTTTTTGCAAAACACAACACACAATTCTCTATGTAAGAGAATCTAACAGGAAGTATCTTGATTTCCTTTTTCAAACTCAACCAATCAAAATGCCACACTAATTCATCAGTGCCTCACACTAACTCCTCACATGCACAAACACTTATTGCTTTACTTACAGTTTTTTACGATTGCTTACACACTAAAATTAAAAGTAGTACACTATTAGCAAAACCTTACACTCAAGAAGCAAAACATCAGCCCATATTTGCACAACTATAAGCACATTGTCAACCTCACACTTGTTGCAAAACTCTACACACAGTGATTTGCAAAACACTAAACACACTTAACATACACTACACACAAAAATCTATCATGAAGTCACTTCCTTGCAATACCAAAGCACTGACTGTCAAATTACCGCACCGTCCAACCAATTGGTTCAACACAGTCATCAGGTGTGCAAACACTTGTTTGCTTACAGTTTTTTACGATTGCTTACACACTAAAATTAAACTTTTCCCACAATTAGCAAAACCTTACTCTCAAGGAGCAAAACACAAAGCTAGATCTGCACAACTATAAGCACATTCTCAGCCTCACACTTTTTGCAAAACACTACACACATTGTTTTGCACAACACTACACACACTTCTCTACATTAGACACAGAAATCTAACATAATGTCACTTCTTTGCCATTTCAAGACACTGCTTTCCAAAATACCACACCTTTAAACCAACTGATCAAACACAGCCGTCAGGTGTGAAGACACTTGGGTGCTTAACTGTAAACTCAACAATCAGGTGCTATAGTACTATAAAAAGGCAAAATGTGAGTTTATGAGTCTTCAACAAAATGAAAGGCAATGTTGCAGTAAGAGGGAGAGGGAGAAACATAATTTTGAATCATTTTGAATGTCCCGGGCCAACGCGGTGGTAACATCCCAATGTATGTTGCAATCACACAGAATGTTATCCTCCACCAGCATGCCAACTTAGGCTCTTACAACATGGCCACATATTCACATTTTAGACAGACTGCACAAAATCGTCACAGCAGAAGACCAAATGGATGCAGAGCAGATGAGACACATTGTCATATGGGACAATGTAAATTTCCACCTATCTGCCCTGGTCAAAAAACTGGTTTCATTAGCATCCACAATTTTCACTCCAATACATCACACCATACGGTCCCTTCCTTAAACCCATTGAGGAGTTTTTTGTTTGTTTGTTTGTTGTTTTTTTTGGCATTGAAGGTTTACAATCTCCAGCCCTGTGTCAGGATATCCCTCATTCAAGCCACGGAGAAGGCCTGACTGAACTGATGCAGGATCTGTGCAAGGATGGATTCACCTTTCAAGAAGATTCTTCCCTCGCTGTCTTGCGTGAAAGGACATCGCCTGAGATGTGGATGAAGCGCTATGGCCAGATCCGGCTAGGCCAAGAGATGATGCTTTGGTGTTTTGTCTCCACAAATATTTTTGTTCGTGTAATATATTATATTTAGAATATGTTCTAATTTTCAGTGCAAAATATAACCTTTGGAAAGGCATTGATGTATTGAATGGTTTTACAATGTGGTGAGAAATAAATATTTTCATCAATGTGCAGTACTGATCTTTTGTTTTTATATATATATTTATATATATATATATATATATATATATATATATATATATATTCATGTACTTTACTCTAACAATATCTCTGAAAAAATTAAACCCAGACTATATAATTAGAAAAGTATAAAAGTTACAAGTGTTTAAGATTGAGCACAGCAGTGTGTAAATGAATCAAACAGAATCAGAATGTATGAACCATGTGTGTTCCATACAGTGTCAAAGTTGGGTTTTGTTAAATTAATGTAAAGTTTTGAATGAAGTGTTTCATTTTGCAAATGATCTGAAGTGTTGTGCTACTTTGGTGTAGGGTTGTGTTAATTGTGTGTAGTGTTTTGACAAACCGTGCCCTGTTTTCAAAATTGTGCTTAAACAATCGTAAAAAACTGTAAACAGCAAAACATCCACTTGCACATATTTGACAATCGCAATATCACATATTTCATGCTATAGTTACAGTTTTTTACGATTGCTTAAGCACAATTTTGAAAACAGGGCCCGGTTTGTCAAAACACTACACACAATTAACACAACCCTACACCAAAGTAGCACAACACTTCAGATCATTTGCAAAATGAAACACTTCATTCAAAACTTTACATTAATTTAACAAAACCCAACTTTGACACCGTAAGGAACACACATGGTTCATACATTCTGATTCTGTTTGATTCATTTACACACTGCTGTGCTCAATCTTAAACTCTTGTAACTTTTATACTTTTCTAATTATATAGTCTGGGTTTGATTTTTTCAGAGATATTGTTAGAGTAAAGTACATGAATATATACAGTATATATATATATATATATATATATATATAAAAACACAAGATCAGTACTGCACATTGATGAAAATATTTATTTCTCACCACATTGTAAAACCATTCAATACATCAATGCCTTTCCAAAGGTTATATTTTGCACTGAAAATTAGAACATATTCTAAATATAATATATTACACAAACAAAAATATTTGTGGAGACAAAACACCAAAGCATCATCTCTTGGCCTAGCTGGATCTGGCCATAGCGCTTCATCCACATCTCAGGCGATGTCCTTTCACGCAAGACAGCGAGGGAAGAATCTTCTTGAAAGGCGAATCCATCCTTGCACAGATCCTGCATCAGTTCGGTCAGGCCTTCTCCATGGCTTGAATGAGGCACATCCTGACACAGGGCTGGAGATTGTAAACCTTCCATGCCAAAAAAAACAACAAACAAACAAAAAACTCTTCAATGGGTTTAAGGAAGGGACCGTATGGTGGGATGTATTGGAGTGAAAATTGTGGATGCTAATGAAACCAGTTTTTTGACCAGGGCAGATAGGTGGAAATTTACATTGTCCATATGGCAATGTATCTCATCTGCTCTGAATCCATTTGGTCTTCTGCTGTGACGATTTTGTGCAGTCTGTCTAAAATGTGAATATGTGGGCTGTGTTGTAAGAGCCTAAGTTGGCATGCTGGTGGAGGACCTCATTCTGTGTGATTGCAACATACATTGGGATGTTACCACAGCGTTGGCCCGGGACATTCAAAATGATTCAAAATTATGTTTCTCCCTCTCCCTCTTACTGCAACATTGCCTTTCATTTTGTTGAAGACTCATAAACTCACATTTTGCCTTTTTATAGTACTATAGCACCTGATTGTTGAGTTTACAGTTAAGCACCCAAGTGTCTTCACACCTGACGGCTGTGTTTGATCAATTGGTTTATAGGTGTGGTATTTTGGAAAGCAGTGTCTTGAAATGGAAAAGAAGTGACATTATGTTAGATTTCTGTGTCTAATGTAGAGAAGTGTGTTTAGTGTTGTGCAAAACAATGTGTGTAGTGTTTTGCAAAAAGTGTGAGGCTGAGAATGTGCTTATAGTTGTGCAGATCTAGCTTTGTGTTTTGCTCCTTGAGTGTAAGGTTTTGCTAATTGTGGGAAAAGTTTAATTTTAGTGTGTAAGCAATCGTAAAAAACTGTAAGCACCTTTATAACGATCGTGTTAGTTGAGCTACTCGCGATGGGCGCCGCCATGTTAGTTTGTGCCGCACAGAGAATCGGATCTGCTGGATTTACAACACATGAATTCACCCACTTCTCCCGAAATACATGAAAGTAATTGAGCCGCTGAACTGGGGAAGAACAGAGTAAACTTTAAAGCTATTACACATTGTGTATCTGATATGAATAAAACGTGTCATCTAATTATAAAGGATTATTATTGCCGCTTCTATAGACATCATTGTGTATTTTAATAACTCTACATGTATTGTTTTGTTTGTACTCAAGTGTATTTAAATGACCGAAACCTAAAAAACACATTATATGGTTGAAAACACTGCATATTTGTGATATAAAGCGCTGCACACGCCTGTCTCTGGTTAGCGCCAGCCAAAGCGCGCACGCACATTTGAATTTGACAGTTGATCACGTGATGCGCTGAACCTTCTAATTACACCGGTGTGATCGTACCATCGGCTGTTTCTCAATATGCGTTCTTCAGCGATCTTACATCCTTGTGTTCTTGCTCTACATCATCATCAACAGTCGAAGTTCGTTCCAGTACTAATGCGAACTTGAGAGAATCGAACTGTTAAAAATCCCAGAAGACGCTGCGGGCGGTCGACATACGGAAACCTGCAAGCTTTAAAGTTCTCGTACTCACTGAGATTCCCGCTACAAGCTCGCAAATACGTGACGGCTCCTGAAAGTAAACCGTTTGTTTTGCTTTATTTTAATAAAGTGATAACCTGAAGAATGCCTGCAGTATTTTTATTGGAATATAAAAAATAATCTTAACATTGACAAAGCATGTAACACAAAGGCTACTCATTTTCATAAATACACGCGGTGAAATAAAAATATATAAAATTATATGAAAACAATGTCTAAAATAATATGAAAGAAAGCTTTTAACAGGTTATGACATTTGTTTGTGATGATATGTTGTATTTATTGTGCATTAGCCACTTATAATATGCTGGGACGGTCAGTTGAGCAACAAGATCGCAGCACATCTCAATTCTCAAATGATGCGTTCTGTGTCCTCGTGTCCTTCCGAGTTCGTTCTTTCAAGGTCGCCTGGCAAGACTGGACTCCACGAGAACACAAGTCCGTTCTCTGCATTCTTGGAATTGAGAAACAGCAATAGACTGTAAAAAAAAAATCATACAAGATCGTAAAGATCGTACTCCTCAAAGGGTTAATGCGGGTTCTCTGGTGTTATTATAATGAAAAATGTTGAGCGCATTATTGTAACACGAGCACATCAAATGCGCGAGCGGGAATCTCTCAGCTCACAGGCGCGCGCTCTCGCTCAGATATTACATGTGCTCAAACTTTGTCCTCCTGAATCTAGAATTGTCTTCTCTCCAGGATTTAATGTTGCCAGAAGCGCAATAATAAGTGGACACCCACCGCCAGAAACATTCATTGGCGCATATGCCAAGTTTGCCAACAAATGTAAATCCATATTTACAGAGCGTAGTAATTGTAAATCTGTCTCGCACGTGTCCCTCATTGTCCCGCAAAATCACATCTACTGTCCTGCAGCAGATCAATAGTCAGGTGGTCACTCTAGGCCAGACCCAACATGAAGATGTGATGCTGAAGCAGAATGAATCTCTCACTTACTTTGGTTTTGCATTTTTATTTATTTTTTACTTTAACATGCTTTTTATTTAGAGTTTTCTTCGACCTTTTAGGCTTTTACATTTAGACTGATGTATTTTTACAGTATGCAAGTTCTGAATATACAGACATCCAATACTATATAATATTCAATATAATACTGTACTTGCAGTACATACAATATACTATATATTCACCTTACTTAGTTATGATTACTGTTTTTACAATTGCAAAATTAGTTTACTGTGTTACAATATACTTTTCTTCTGTAACTACATGCTCTGGATGCTGTTCTCCATTTTTTGATGTCGTGTCAGAGATTGTATATTATAGGGAGATAAGAGGGTCTGTTTCTCTTACCATTGAAGAAAGCGTAATGGTTAACTTAGTTTTTTTCCAACTGCTTACACACGTTTTCAAAACTTTGTCTCTTTTTTTCAAAACTACACACAAATCCAAGAATTGCACACACAAAATGCAAAATGCCTCACATCTCTTGCAAAATGAAGCACTGCATTCAAAATATCACAAACACATCTCAAAAGCAAACATTTGTCTTACTTTGCAAACACATTTGCCATAATATTCTATTTTTGGATATATCATATACACACAGTTATTAAAAACCTAAAGCTCTTCTTTCATAAGCTGCTGTGTACATTTCTGTACAAGATTGAAAGTAATTGGCAGAAAGATGTTGAAAAATTCATGGTAAGCATGAAAGCAAGATTGAAATTTTTTTTTTTTTTTACTGCAAGCATTTGTGGTTGTGAATACAGTGTTGCACAGTACAAAAGAAAATAAATGCATCAACCATATGTATTTGGACCCCTCCCCCCCAAAAAAAAATAGCAACCAAACAAACTAGCATAATTTTGAAAAAGGTGAATATTTAAAAGCAATGGTGCATATGTGTGTCCTGGTAGAGGACCAAATGTCCCCACAGGTAAAGTAATAGCAGTGCATTTTGACTTTGTTGGGACACTTTTACAGTTTTTGCCTATTGCTTGAACACTTTTTGCAAAACTTCGGCTCATTGTGTCAAAACTTTAAACACAAGCACACAAGACACAACACTAGGAAATAAACCATTCACATCTATGTAGAAATGAAACTCTGCTATCAAAACCTAACAATCGTTTGTCAAAATGTCACTCTGATGACAAAATGATACACACTTGCATCATATGAATACACTTTCAGATCAGCAGAAACACATTAGTCTACTTTATATAAAACTCTGAAGTGTTTAATTTTCACTGTTTTTATTCAGTTCATCAGTTAGCATTCTGTGAAGCTCAATGCAACACTTACAGTTTTTGTTCTTTTTTCCAACAAAGGTTTTCACAACAACCAAAAATGAAAGTACTGAAAGGTTACAAATGACATCAACTCAATACTGCACATCACAGTACTACTTCACAGTACAGTATACAGTAAATGCAGTAACACAAAAATAATACAAAAATAAAACAAAATACACTACTGTAAATACAGAAAAACAGGCCAGTTGTGCTTGGACGGGATTACAGATCCTGCCGTCTGTTTGGGTCTGGCCACATGATCCACCAACGTTGCTCTAATATCATCTGAAATACTGTTCTGTGCCTCTTCGACCATGTCCTACTCCTCTCTCTCTTTGTCTTCCTCTTCCTCTGCCTCTACCTCTTGCTCTCCCTGCCTCCATGCTTACAAAGTTCTCAAAGTGGCTCAACTGAGGCCTATTTGTGGTTGGCTGATTGGTGATCAGTTTTGTAAGTAAGTGTTTTAGGTGTGTATCTAAGTGTTTTCAGTCACTCAATGTGTTTTGTATTTTTAATAGATGTGTTTTCCCAATGATGCCCATGAGATTTCATTTATGAACGAAGTGTCTTATGAATGAAATAGTGTGTAGTGTGCAGAAGCAAGTGTGTTGTAGAATTGCAAATGAAGTGCAAAGCAGCGCTTTTGTTTAAGGTAAGGTTACACTGTGTTTAAAGTATAGTAACAAAAGTTTTGTAACTTTGGTCTAAGCATGCGTCTATAGTGTTCAAGCAATAGGCAAAAACTGTAAAGTCTCCATTATGAAACAAGCTTATTCATAAATCATACAGAATTAGGTTTTATGAACATCTAAAATAGCAGAATGTTTTCTGTCATGGGTAGGTCTAGTGGTAGGGTTAGTGTAGGGGGATATAATATACAGTTTGTACAGTATAAAACCATTACGCCTGTGTAATGGAAGCAGGGTCGGTGTCTCCACATGCCTCCTCCATTGCCTGGAGAAGTGTTATTTTGACATAGGGCAATGATCATGGACTTTCCAGCACCATGTGGAGAAAAAAAAATCCTCAATAGGGTTTAGAAATGATGAATATGGAAGCAAGTATACAACAGAAATGTTGTTCAAAACCCATAACTTGACCTTTGGCCTAATTATAGGCCTATTCTAAAGCCATGATTGGTTGGTGTTACAGTTTTTTTGGATTGCTTAAGCATGATTTTCAAAACAGGGCCCGTGTTTTCAAAACACTACACACAATTAGCAAAAACTACAGATCCTTTGCATAATTAAACACTCTTGTAAAAACTATACACTTCTGTTTAAAAACCACACTTTGTTACCATATGAAACACACACGTTTCACATTCACATACTCTGTTTGCACGAGTTACACTCTGCTGTGATAAACCTAAAACACTTTTAGCACTTCTACTTCCCTGTGATTAGAGTAGGCTACCATCAACAAAGTACAAATATAATGTAAATTCACCAAACACTACACAAGACCAATGTTGCAGACTGAAGAAACTCATTTATTTGTCAACACGCCCAAAATGTTGACATGGAGATTCATAATACTGTAACAAAATGTCACTTTATGTATTGTACTGTAAGTTTACTGTAAAAAAACAAACAAAAAAAAACTAGACATTGTCTCTTCGCCTAGCTGGATCTGGCCAGAGAATTTCATCAACATCGCAGGCAATGTTGTCATTAGCAAGACACCTTGGAAAGAAACGTCTTGAATGACGAATCCATCCTTGCATTGCTGCTACCTCCATCTGGTCACAGGCCTCCTCCATGGCTTGGATGAGGGGTACCTCAGCCTGGAGACGGAGATCATATACCTTCCACCGCCATGCCGAGAAAAACTCTTCTATAGGGTTGAGGAATGGAGAGTATGGTGGAAGATATAGGACGGTGAAATGTGGATGTTGCTGAAACCAGTTCTGAACCAGAGCAGAGCGGTGGAAAGACACATTGTCCCAGACAACAATGTATTGTTGTCTGGGACAATACTTACATTCTTGCAATTGGTCCAAGAATGTAAGTATGAGGCTGTGTTGTAAGGGCCCATATGGGCATGGCGGTGGAGGACCCCATTCTGTGTAATGGCTGCACAGAGTGTTATATTACCCCCACGTTGCCCTGGGACATTGACTATTGCCCTGTGGCCAATGATGTTTCTTCCCCTCCTTCGTGTTCTCGTCAGGTTGAACCCAGCCTCATCTTCGTAAATGAACTCATGCTGGATCTCCTCTCCATCCATTCGTAAAACTCTCTGAAGAACAGTGTCAGGCAAAATTGTGTAGTTCAGTGTAGATCTAGTATACATATTACAGTACAGTAAAAGATTATGTGACAGTATGCAAGATCACACTGCTAAAGTGAATACATACCTCTGCATAATCATGCCGCAGTCGTTTCACCCTTTCGGAATTGCGCTCGAAAGGCACTCAATAAATTTGCTTCATTTGAATATGTTTTTTTTTTAGGATGCGTGCCAGTGTAGATGTTGAGACCTGATGGATATCGTTGAAAGTGGCGTGGTTATTGACAATGTTAGCTTGGAGCTGATTGAGTGTTATAGCATTGTTGGCCAAAACCATGTTTACTATCTCCCTCTCTTGCTGTTCTGTGAACATAGGAGGCCTTCCCCCTTGTCGTTCCCAACCCTCAATCCTATGTAGAAAAAAAACCCGTATACAATAGTAAAGTAATTTCACAGGAAAAGTGCTGATAGTGCATAGAATACAGTACTGTAAGCAGTTACTGAAACCGTGCAGATGTTTTTGATATGATTATATTTTTACAATACCTATTTTTCAGTCGAAATGTTCTTATCACACTTGTCACTGTGTATCGGCTTAGATTTGGCTGTACTCGCAGTCCAGCCTCCCTCAGCGTCAGGCCGTGGTTGACAACATGGTCAACCAGTGTTGCGCGGATCTCATTTGTCAGATTCGGTCCTCTTTGAACACCTTCTTGTCTTCCTCTTCCTCTACCTCTACCTCTACCTCCAGCATGGCCTCCTTCTCTTCCTCTTCCTTTGTTGATTCCTCTTCCTCCCCTTCCTCCCCTTCCTCCTCCTCGTCCTCCTCATTCTCCTCCCCGTCTTACTCTTTCTCTGACTCTTTCCATTGTGCTTAAGGCCGATGAACTCACCTGCTGCTTTTTATAGTGCTTATACACCTGATTGGTGTCTACAATTACAGTTTTTTACGATTGTTTAAGCACAATTTTGAAAACAGGGCACGGTTTGTCAAAACACTACACACAATTAACACAACCCTACACCAAAGTAGCACAACACTTCAGATCATTTGCAAAATGAAACACTTCATTCAAAACTTTACATTAATTTAACAAAACCCAACTTTGACACTGTATGGAACACACATGGTTCATACATTCTGATTCTGTTTGATTCATTTACACACTGCTGTGCTCAATCTTAAACACTTGTAACTTTTATACTTTTCTAATTATATAGTCTGGGTTTAATTTTTTCAGAGATATTGTTAGAGTAAAGTACATGAATATATATATATATATATATATATATATATATATATATATATATATAAAACAAAAGATCAGTACTGCACATTGATGAAAATATTTATTTCTCACCACATTGTAAAACCATTCAATACATCAATGCCTTTCCAAAGGTTATATTTTGCACTGAAAATTAGAACATATTCTAAATATAATATATTACACGAACAAAAATATTTGTGGAGACAAAACACCAAAGCATCATCTCTTGGCCTAGCCGGATCTGGCCATAGCGCTTCATCCACATCTCAGGCGATGTCCTTTCACGCAAGACAGCGAGGGAAGAATCTTCTTGAAAGGTGAATCCATCCTTGCACAGATCCTGCATCAGTTCAGTCAGGCCTTCTCCGTGGCTTGAATGAGGGATATCCTGACACAGGGCTGGAGATTGTAAACCTTCAATGCCAAAAAAAACAACAAACAAACAAACAAAAAACTCCTCAATGGGTTTAAGGAAGGGACCGTATGGTGTGATGTATTGGAGTGAAAATTGTGGATGCTAATGAAACCAGTTTTTTGACCAGGGCAGATAGGTGGAAATTTACATTGTCCCATATGACAATGTGTCTCATCTGCTCTGCATCCATTTGGTCTTCTGCTGTGACGATTTTGTGCAGTCTGTCTAAAATGTGAATATGTGGCCATGTTGTAAGAGCCTAAGTTGGCATGCTGGTGGAGGATAACATTCTGTGTGATTGCAACATACATTGGGATGTTACCACCGCGTTGGCCCGGGACATTCAAAATGATTCAAAATTATGTTTCTCCCTCTCCCTCTTACTGCAACATTGCCTTTCATTTTGTTGAAGACTCATAAACTCACATTTTGCCTTTTTATAGTACTATAGCACCTGATTGTTGAGTTTACAGTTAAGCACCCAAGTGTCTTCACACCTGACGGCTGTGTTTGATCAGTTGGTTTAAAGGTGTGGTATTTTGGAAAGCAGTGTCTTGAAATGGCAAAGAAGTGACATTATGTTAGATTTCTGTGTCTAATGTAGAGAAGTGTGTGTAGTGTTGTGCAAAACAATGTGTGTAGTGTTTTGCAAAAAGTGTGAGGCTGAGAATGTGCTTATAGTTGTGCAGATCTAGCTTTGTGTTTTGCTCCTTGAGAGTAAGGTTTTGCTAATTGTGGGAAAAGTTTAATTTTAGTGTGTAAGCAATCGTAAAAAACTGTAACAAATAGATTTACAATCTCTTTATGAACTCTTTTAGTTCTGTAGCTGTCTATGGAGGGACAGAAATTGCTTAGATTTCATTAAAAATGTTTTCAAATATATAAAGAGTCTTCTGGGTTTGGAACAACATGACTGTGAGTAAATGACAGAATTTTCATTTTTGGGTGAACTAACCCTTCAACACTGTTGCTGCAAACCCTCACCCACCACCCTAATAACTGTTTTAGCATTTGCAGGAAAGGGAAGATAATGTTCTCCATTTTAAGCAGGTGCTGCAGCTAAATCATCTGTTGCTTTAAATGTTTGAGGTCTTTATTTCTGATTGGCTTCTAATGTTTTTGTTCATCAGTTGGAAAAAAAGTTCCCCAAAAGTGATTCCAATAATATTCTAATTCATTCTAATTTATTCTAATTAATGTATTCAAGAAATGTATTAAAAACAGAAAGACGTAGTGTTTCACACCAAAAGCCTTACTTTATGACTATTTACACCAACATTAGCTAGCTTGCTCCTGAGGCTAGACTACCTGCTACATGATGGCAGCGGTGTAGTTGGTGAAACATGCTGAACCGATAACGACGATGTACAAATATTGCTGCTGGGAAGGAACTTGGGCTGAGACAAAATTTCATCTGAGTTTAAAACATCCGAATATAACTTTTAAAAGAAAAAAAAAATCAAACTTCAGGAGGTTTTGGCTGAGTTTACAGTAAAAACACTAGATTTTGCTGGCCTTTTTTTTTTTTAATTCTGGGAATTTTATCCATTCTCAGACAAAATAAATGTAAAATTGGCACTTTAAATGAACAAAACTGAAACTTCAGGTTGTCCTGTTTAAAATGATATATGGCACTTGATGCTGACTGCTAGAATGGGTTAGAAAACCAGAGAAAAGTGCAGGCGAGTCAGGAGCCCCAAAAATGCTCTAGGCCTTTAAAGGTTAAACCTGGAAAAAAGTTCAACTTTCTCCAGTTTTCTCCTACAATTAAAATGAATGGACTGTGTTAATACTGACTGAATGTGTTTTTCAGTGTGACTATCAGTACGAGAGCAACACGACGCATGTGTGTTGTTGATGCGAGACCAGATGTTGATGTGAGAATGTGTTGGAGATTAATATTTTGTAAATTAAGTGGTAAATAAGGTTGTTTTTTTGGACAAAAAATGCACTCGTGACACTTCATAAAACTGAGGTTAAACCACTGCAGTCACATGGATTACTTTAATGATGTCTTGACTGTTTTTCTGGTGATTGGAAGTGGTAGTTGTGTAGCTGTCAATGGAGGGACAGAAATCTCTCGGATTTCATCATAAAGATCTTCATTTGTGCTTCGAAGATGAACTAAAGAAACAACATCAGTGTGTAATTAACCTCTTAAGCTTCATCTGGACGTCGATGCGCTGAAACACTCTGTTAATATTAGTTCAGAGTTTTAATGTAAATGATTGTAATTACCTCAACAAATTATACATCATTAACAAGATCTCAGACTCAAGCTTCAGTATTTGACCTTTATTTTATTCTGAACAACTTATAGTGCCAGTTATGTCTTAATTTGTGTCAGGAGTTATGAAAATTAAAAACAGATTCAATGCCTTTAATATGAATTATGAGCATCAGCAGCATCCATTCAGAAAAATACTCCTGTCCGGTCCTTATGAAAATGGTTGACAAAACAACGTCTCTCAGGGCTTTTAGTTCACATTTGGAGAAATATTGATAAATCATCATATGTTTACCTCAAATTTCTAAAGAGAGGAGTAATATTTACAGGGCAGTATTTGCAAGCAGAAAAACTGAATCGAGGACTCTATACTCTAGCAAGGAAACGGATCTGCTCGTGCGCGAGGTTAAAGCCAGCAGACCATCTACAGGAAAAGCCGGTTTCCACCAAAGCATTTTCATCTTTATGCACACAATAATAATCTCTTGCATTGTAATCCTTTTATTTTTAATATTTGGCATGTTTGTGTGCTGCTGCGCGTCCCTGTGTGTGTAATAATCAGAGTGTACACACAGGTTTCAGTTGGTCAATGGCTCAGTCTATTTCATTTGCCTCAAAATAGTAACGTACCAACAATGCGCCTGAACACACCTCGTTTTCAGATCAGCACAACCACAAATCTCACAAATGCATTCGCTATTTACACAACGTGGCGCAGGATGTGAAAATAATAAATACATCAGGCTGAAACTAGCAAAAAACACTTGTGTTGCGCCGGCTGTATCATATATCATGTGACATTCCAGGAAATCTCTTAACATAAACAATTCTTCCAGAGATCACTATAACACACAGATAGAAACATTTAGGAGACAATAAACACATGATTGCAACAATATATGGTTTATCTAGAGCTGTTCAATGATTAATCACGATTAATCTCATCCAAAAGAAAAGTTAGTGTACATAATATGTGTGTACTGTGTATATTTATTTTGTATATATAAACACATACACATACATGTATATATTTAAGAAATATTTACATGTATATAATTCTCCAGTTGCACAGATAGGGTTTGTTGTAACACTGCGTTACAATGTGACCCGCTATTAGAGCGATGCTATTCTATACAGTTACCAATACAATTGACAAAATTAACTTTCATGAATATCTGTTCAGATACCATGGAGAAAAGGTGAATAAAGACTGAGAGGAAGAGCCTGAACATTCATAAATATTATTTTAATCAATGTTCAGCATTGGTACTGGCTCGTCTATTTGTCTGGTGTTCAGTGAGAGCTGTGAGTGGAGGGAGGAGAGTGTTGAGTTCAGCTCTGTGTGTTTCTGAATGTGTTTCTTGAGCTGTTTGTATTGTTTTGATCTAGGCTGTACAGCTGTGTTCTGCAGTGTTCATTGTCAGAATTATTTCAATTTGAATTTCTAAAAAAATGCTATTATTTTATATGAAAGAAATAATAATTGTCTTTTAATGACAATATTTTAGTTTGTCATGTATATTATTTTGATTAGATCAGATCACATTTTCAGCTGTCATATGGTCATGTTACAGTGTGCTCCACCTATGGGACATGTTGTCATTCCCTTCTTTCGGGGTAAATAAAGAAAAAGGTATACACTGCATTAATGAAACAAAGCCACACATTTGTACCCGACATGTGTGAAATTAATGTGGAACAAAATAAATTCTCTGAACCCTGAGTAGATTTACACAAACTGAGAAAGTCAAAAAGCGTTAGGTTGTGCCCCGCTCTCCCCTAGTTAGTGTACTGAAGGTTATTTATGGCTATTTTGTACCTGTTTCTGAGCATCAAAGTTATTAGCAACTTTTACTTTCTATTTGACTACATTTTTGAATAAATATGTACTCTTTACTCTAATACATTTGTAATGAGTTATGCAATTATTTGTTACATTTTGCATGGCACCTAACATTTTCTTCTGCAGTTTATTTCTGCTACAAAAAAGCAATATTGCCATCTACAGGACATTGAAGGAACTGTATCTTGTGTGCTTTGCCTTTACTCACCCAAACTTATGAAAGTAAATCAGTAGCAAAACCCGAGAGGTTGCTGATTTGAATGAGAGAACTTGTCGTATTAATATTTGTAAACTGAAATTTACACTCACAGCCCTGATGAGAAAAGCTGAATATTTCAATTTGCACACACAGAAACGTCCCATTTCTTTAGCTGACTCCAACCAATAAACGACTTTACTACTCTTTTACTGTAATATAAATCTCAGTTAAAACTAATGATATTTTAATGAAAACAGGGATTTTAACTCAGGGCACAGAACTAGCCCCTGCCACCCCCCAGCCATTTTATTCAATCGATTCGCTCGAAACGCTGATTCATTCAGTAATAAAAGGCTGTATGGCTGGTGAATCACTCAACCGATTTGTTCAAAGATTCATTCACGAATTTAATAGGCTACTCTGTGCACCTTATGTTGCGAGTCGCACAATGATCTGTGACTTTGCTTTAGAAATTTAGCTGGCAGAGAAAATAAAACATTGTTTTGAGGGACATATTCAGTGTTAATGAAATAAACTCGGAGTATTGCTCAAAACAACAGTCAGGACTGCTGATCTGCACTTCACTACACTGTAACCACATTCTCTCTGTGCTGTTCGTGCATTTTTGGCACACAGATTTCAAGAGTTGATCAGTTAAATAAAACAGGCGGTGTGCCAAATAGGCTAGGGGTAGTTTTGACAGCAGATGCAATGTAAATTAATTAATATTTAATATGATAAACTAATTCCACTGCATACAAATATAGGCAGAAGAAAGCCATGGCCTGTAGGGTTTGTGTCGAGCCATTCATTAATCTGGTTGTTTGATGAGATATAGACCTAGATGAAATGTCTGAGTTAAGAATCCATACAACTGTAACTGATGAACAATTGCTTGATCCTCACTGTAAATACTGTACATCCTCTCTTCGCTGTCCAGTGCGTCACGCAGCTCCAGCAGAGATTTTTAGAGTTGGTCAGCTAAATAAAACAGCGGTGTGCCAAACACATAGGGTAAGTAGCTGTGAGAGCAGATGCCACGTAATTAATGTTTTGGTATTTCACAGCATGCAAATTTATGTGTAAACGGAAGAAAGATCTGTCTAGGCTCTGCCCTGGCACGGGTTGTGTCGAGCCATTTATTAGTCTGGCTGTTTGATGAAAACGAGATTAAATGTAGTTGCAATAAACTCTGTAATAATCCGTACATATATCGGATAGATATAGGCTACTGTTGCGCGGAGCTGATTCTGGAGCTAAGAACTGATGGTGCGGCTTGATCTTTGGTTGACCAATCAGCGGAAAGGGCCGTTTTATTCCCGCCCATATAGAGATCGAAAATTCAAGCTGTTTATCCATTTTGGTTTTATTGTTTTTCCATTTGGCGGATTAGAGCAAAGTGTGATTAAAACACAAATAAAAATATGAAAAAAACAACTCGAGATTTGTTTATTTATGCTCATGAGGAGGGTCGAATATGTGATAAATGAATGCTTTCTTCGTTTTTCCGTTTATAGGATAAAAACAAGAAAACAAATTATCCAAAGGTACATGGACGGTCCGTGTACGTTTTGATAGTTTGTTTTCCAATTTGAAATGAAATACGCAGAAACGAGAAAACGGTAGTTTCCCGTTTTTCGTTTGTTAAAAAAAAACGGAAAAACGAGATTTTGACTCGATTTTCGTTTTTTTCGGGTCAAGGATAGAAAACGGAAACACGACTTCAAAACTCGTTTTCCACATATGGGCGGTCATTACACACCCCTTTCAGCCGATTGGTCTATCAAATCTGAGCCAATGACGTCATCTTCAGTTCGTTCAACAAAATAATAGTCCTCAGTAGATGTCATAAATCGGCTTTCTTCTGTGCAACCTAACGCGTATTTCACAGAAATATGTTTGCACAGATAAAAAAAAGTTTAAAAAACCTACAGCAAATTTAATTAAGTCTGTTTTTAAGCTGTCATTGTGTTTTTAAAATGTAAAATGTAAATGCCTCTACATCTGTTACCAAGCGCATGACATCCTTTGGGCTACTACCACCGATCAATAGGCTATACATAGACTATTCTCTATTATAGATCAATGGCTACTGCACTCATTTTTATTTATTTATTTTTTTTCTTATTTTAATGTTTTGTTTACATTTTATACATTTAAATTCAATCATTTAGCAGACGCATTCCTTGCAGTAGACTATGCGGTCATATTAGAAAATAGGCTATCCACTAGGTGGCAACACCTAATAACGTTATCACCATCGGGGGGCTTTTTAGTTTCCCTTAGCTTATAAATGGCCATACAGATTTTATCTCTTAAATTAAACACTTTTATGAACACAGTGAACATTATTATATGTCACAGTTTACTTGCTATTCTCACTTTTTCTGTCTTTCCTTCGCTTTTGAATGAATTAGCTATAAATGGCCCTGAACAATTTACTTTCAATTTCGATTTAACGGCTATTGGCGATTCTGCGTCAGTTGCTTTAGTGGACAACAGCAAAACAAAAACTCTCGTATATTAAACATAGAACTTTTATTATCTTTGTAATTATTTTATTATCTTTTATCATCTTTGTAATTATTTTATTTTGTATATATTCGTGGCTTAAACAGCGGGAAAATTTACTGTATGCAGTTCTGTGGATGTTTTGAAAAACTTAAACTAAACGAAAATTATTGTTGCTTTGTCAATATAATTTCTGTTTTTCCCCCCTGACTTTTTAACTGATGCGATCATCGTTTCATTAACCGACAAGATTATATTAAATTAGAATTAAACGAAATTTGATAAATGTCTGTGAATCATTACAAAAAAACCCCAGGGGTTTAGTTTTAGCCTACATGAACAAATAGCAGAATAAACAACAGAACATGAGGATTCATCATCATCACGCACCTGCAGCGCTTCTGTGAACGGAGAACAAAGGATTCAATTATATAAAAGGAATAAATAGCCTATGTCTATGCGCGAAATTTATTTCACTTAAGTAATTATCATATTACCAAAATGAAAGGGGAAAACATGCGACAATATGAGTGTCGGTTCATTTTTGAGAAGTTCACAGAAAGGAAACCGAGACGGCAGAACATTTCTTTGTTTATTTTACGAGCAATGTTTTGTTTTTATTGTGAGTGTACAAAAATAATAGGCCTATTTAACCCTTCACAGATTCGAATGGTGTTACATATATTTGACCATAAATGTCTGAGTATTTTATGTTGTTTCCGCTTTTATAAGAAAATTCAAGTGAACGCGTCGGCGCCTCACGCGCAACATCAGTTTTAGTAACTTGACATCGCAGCCTGTTACCTGTCAAAATAGCATATATTCAACCAAATATATAAAAAGTTATACTGCTCATTTTAAGTAGTCTGTGTAGGCTGCAATAAAAGCGTTTAAATAATAAATATAGTTTAGCCTCCAAATCGTGAATATTGAAACATTTGGATTTGTGTCAAATTAGAGAGGTAGTTATAACGCCGGTTTCTGTTTCAATTCAGCTTTAAATTAATTCGTTTTGGCTTAACATTTATATATTATTTTTGTCATAACTAAAATAGCTATGTAGCTGTAATTTTGATCTTTAATGTTTGATCTTTACATATTCCCTCAATCTTTTAACCAAAGGGTTAACATTAGCCTATGTTCAGCAGGCAATGTTAGGCTATATAAAATAAATAAAAAATAAATAAAATAAAAAAGTTCTTTTTTCAAAATTGCTTACACTACTTATTTATTGTGATTTATTCTATTTATTCAAAATAGAATAAAATAAAAACTGTAGTTTTAATAAAATAAAAATCTGTGCTTTTCATCCGCTCCTCTGTGTGGGTAGTGCAGTTTCACTATGCATATTAAACTACAAACAGCATTACAACAGTCTGTGTGCTGATTAACATTTCTGAAATAAATATTTCTGTGAAATACGCGTTAGGTAGCACAGAAGAAAGCCGATTTATGACATCTACTGATATAGCGGCAGAGGACTGTTATTTTGTTGAACGAACTGAAGATGACGTCACTGGCTCAGATTTGATTGACCAATCGGCTGAAAGGGGCGTGTAATGACCGCCCACATGTGGAAAAGGAGTTTTGAAGTAGTGTTTCCATTTTCTATCCGTGACCCGAAAAAACGAAAATCGAGTCAAAATCTCGTTTTTCCGTTTTTTTTAACAAACGAAAAAATGGGAAACGACCGTTTTCTCCTTTCTGCGTATTTCATTTCAAATTGGAAAACAAACTATCAAAACGTACACGGACCATGGACCTTTGGGCACTGGTGTCAAAAGTATTCACATTCATTACTCAAGTAGAAGTATAGATAGGGTTTAAAAATACTTCTGTAGAAGTTGAAGTATCAATTCAAGCTTTTTACTCAAGTAAAAGTGTAAAAGTACTGGTTTCAAAACTACTTAAAGTATAAAAGTAAAAGTAATGTAAGGAAAAAAATGCCATTAAGGACAAAAGCTTAGGCCGCGCCACAGGGGTCTATTGTGTACTCCACCTCCTCAAAATGTCATCAATAACCTTTATTGGAATGTAAACATACATCCAAGCTTAACTGCAGGAATCTGTGAGGGCAACAGACAAGAAAAATGTGGGTAGTTTTGGTGTACCCAGGGCAGGCTTAGTAACAATCAGGGCTTGACGTTAACACCCGCCAACCTGCCAAATGCGGGTAGATTTCAGCTGTTTCAGTTCACACCGCACTCGTCTGTTGGAGTTTGTTGGATAGGTGTGATAACCCTGTTGGTGTTGGTCGGAGTCTGTTTTTACCAGACTGAACATGTTTAATCGGCGTTTGTTTGGTCGTCTGAGCATCCAACAAACGGCAACAAACTCTCAGTGCGTTCCAATCGGGATATATCGCCCTCTGAAGAGCACTTCGGAGTGAAAACAATCATGGCCGCCATATTGAAGGGTTGTTCCAAAACGAAGTGTTCAAAACTGGCCACTTTAAAGGGCCCTTCGGAATGAAGGATTTCGAAGGGTACAACTGATGGACACTTCGTTTGACGTCACAGAATGGGTACAGGAGGCTCGGAGTTCGATTTTACCTATAAATGTATGTATAGTGTTTTTCTATGCTACTGTAATATTTATACGAGTTAGATTTGGTACATTATTATGGTCAAAACGACATTGTACTTCAACAAAAATACTTTACAGCTCCCTTTATCAGTCCATTCAAATGTTTCAAATACATAGACACAATATACATTATAGTGCGATAAACCAAAAATAAATAAATAAACTAACGTTAAACAAAGGGCACAGGTTTTGCAATCTATCCTTCTTGACTGTCTCGTTAAGATGACGCAGAAGTGCGTTCCAAAAAAAGGAGTATTTTTGACCCCTACACCCTTCATCTCTTCGAAGCTCTCACTCCGGAGGGTAAACCCTTTGAAGGGATTAGGGCATAGGGATGAGCCCTTCCGAATGGAACACAGGGCCTGACGTAATCTGACCTGGCCATGAACCGTTGCCATGACGATGAGGCAAGTCCCCTGCAAACAGGCCTGGACTGGTAATCTGGCATACCGGGCAAATGCCCGGTGGGCCGACGCACTTGAGGGCGGGGCCGCTATATGATATGATTTTTTTTAATAAACATAAAAATTGGCCAACGACCGGCCCATAAAGCAGGGACAGCGGCCCATTGGTTCATTTTCCATACTGACACTGGGCTGGCCCAATCACATCTCTTAACAGACTCCAGCCCGTCCCCTCTGTTTCGCCAGAACATCTTTGGATTAGGAGGATGGAGAAACAAAAGCGCAAGTGCAAGGGGGGTGCGGAGAAGTTGCGGGCAAAAAAATAAAAAAATTTAGAGGTTGATGCCTCAACGTGCAAAAATTACTGGCATGTTTAGTGCGGTTACTGTAGCTTCAGTTTCCAAACCTACAGTACCTGACGTGCAAAAACAGGTGAACATAGAAGAACATGGAGGAGACACCTGTAAGGCAGAGGAGCAGCAGGTGTCTGACAGTGAAGCCAATGAGGGACAGAGTAAACAGGAGAGTATAATAGAAGCGGTAAGCAGGGTAGTTACATGATTAACAGCGAGGGACTCATGATGCGACGACGACGACGATGATGCTTAAATGAATGAATATTATAAGACAACATAATCGTCGTCGTTAAGTCAGACTGTCACCTACTGCACTGGTCACTCAGTCAGCTAATGTCAAATAGCACAGCAAAAGTTATTTTGCACTGTTTTTTGTAGTTAGCAGTGCCCTTGTAGCTATCAGAGTTCACTTATGCAGTAACGGCCTTTCTCATAGAAAAACCTGAAATGATGCAATTTGATTTTTCAAAAAAAAAAAATTCAGGTTGTTATTATAATGTAATATTACTGACGATGTGTTTATTTCACAACGAGACTATAGGTGTCTATTTATAGCTGTTAGTCGTGATAATGGTCTACTAGATCTCACTTTTCAGCTATAAAAAGTTATGTTTTGTAGCTCTTGTACCCTATTACTCTGGTATGAACACTTGGTTGTTTATGGCAAGTGAATAACATGAATATAATTTTATTAGGACGTTTTTTGTGAGTAATTTGGTAGTATAGTTTTCTTTTTCATTGTTTTTAATGGGGAGTATCTAAACAATGAGAGGTAAATGTTTGACACTTAAACAGGGGTTTGTGCTCTTTAAAACAAAGTATATTTGTATTGTAAATTATAGTTTTTCTGCTGTCTGTTTCAATGGAAATTTTTTTTTTTTTAAATTCTTTATAGAATTATCAGTATTCTACATCCACGTTCTAAGGGTTAACTAGCTTTTATATCATGGAGCACATTGTCTATCTAGAAATCCTACTCTTACTAAGTGTACTTTTAATAACTCTACCAATTAATTGTAATACTCTAGTGGGTGGTGTCCGACCGATTGTGGTGGGCCGGTCTGAGCAAAAATGCCAGGGCCATTTTTTTGTCCCAGTCCAGCCCTGCCTGCAAAGACAGCTGTTTGATCGCGCCCGCGCCTCACGCACACACAACAAAGCACTGTAAACGTGACATCGCAGCTTGTTCGTTATAAAAAAATAAAATACAGTTTAAAAAAAAAAAAAAACATATAAAAGGTACAATAGTCCGTAGTGCAATCCGTGCCATTCAGCAAGAGCAGCTGCTCCACTTCACCGAAAGAGAGAGGTATAACACCATGAGAGCAACGCAGGTTTACCTTCAGTTTCGTTTTAAATTTATTTGTTTTGGCCTTGTTTAGCTACATGGTTGTATATGACTATGGGTCACATAAATAAAAAGGGTCGCGCTAATAAAAAGTTTAAAAACCGGTGTATACGCTAATTTATTCAAATGTCCCTCTACCGAACTACCTAGCTTAATTTGCAGAGGACGAAGAGAAAGCACCCGTTTGATAGCCTAAATGAGCCAGTAGTGGAGAAATAATAACTTTTAAGAAATAATCTTTTTTGAGTAACGACCCCCCAACACTGTCCTCCTTGCTGGAGTCAAGGCTACTTTACACAAATGAGAGCATGTGCAGGTAGTTGCTGAATCACAGGAGTTTCATATTTGAGAGCATATATGAGGACGTGGTTGCAGCCGGTGATGAGCCCAAACCAGCACGTCCAGAGTAAGTAGGCTTTGACTTTTTAAAGGGGTGGTTCAATGCGATTTCACTTTTTTAACTTTAGTTAGTGTGTAATGTTGCTGCTTGAGCATAAACAGTATCTGCAAAGTTACAGCGTTGAAAGTTCAATGCAAACGGAGATATTGTCTTTTAAATTTATGGCAGTTTATTGCCTAAAAAAACGACCGGTTTGGACTACAACGAGCTTCTTCCCGGGTTGGTGACATCATAAACCCTGCAAAACACTTCCCCCGGGAACACGCAACAAAGTGGGCGAGGCCATATCCAGCTAACCAAAATACGTGACTGTTACGTAACTGCAACGTAATTTGGTGACCAAACTTTCGTCGTGGCGACGTAACTAGTTACGTTGTGGCAACCGGAAAAGTGAAATTCCCGGATACGTTGCCACAATGTAACTTTGTGACATTGCCAGTTAGTAACTGCGACGTCGTGGCAACGTTGTGTATCAATAGTTGTGTGCTGGTAATCAGTTGGTAATTTTTATATTTATTTGTTTTTCTATGGGCGGACATGCAGTAGTTTAACCTAATTTATGTCCTCATTTGCCCAAACTAATTTAAAGGCTATTCCAACAGCTGTGAATGATGAATGCAGACCTCAAAATGAATTAAATTCATTTATTGTGAAAAACACACAGAACATGATCAAAACTCTAAATAAAAATAATAAAATACACTCAAACTATAAATAAAAACATATAGCCTACAGCGAAACATAAAATAAAAGCATTCAAGACGTTTTGCACTCAGTATTATTAAAAACATATGCTATGCTAGCGTAACATTTTGCTAACATATATTTCAGACGATCAAGGAAAGATACCATATAATCACAGAGGTAAAAATATTAACATAAAGTACTTAAGGTAGACTGTGGGTAATGTTACTTAACCAGTCTGACGCAGTTGTTGAACTTTATTGCTATAAAACTGACGAGAAACACGGAGAAACGTCGACGCTGTCCTCTCCAGCAGCTTGAATGTTTTCCCGGTTGCCATGGCAACTCTAACGGCCACCAGCACTAACGTAAACATAACAATAAAAAAAGGTTTTGTGTCTTTCCAAAGTTAACTTTATACATTTTTATAAAAGCCATTTATTCGTTGTCACCTCGGAAAAATAAATTCTTCTCTCAGAAAAATTTACTTCACTCACTTGTCAGCATACTATGGGCGCGCACGCACTCCATTTGTGGAGGCGCGCGCTGTATGTCACGTCACTATATAAAAAGCAGTCATCCATATTCTGACTTAAGGGACATTTCAGTCTTGTGTCTGACGTTTAATTACACATTTTAAATGGCAAATTCTGTTAATAATAACATATAAAGAAGGTGTAAATGATGGTGGTAATGAAATTACCAGCACATGACGTTGCTGTTACGTTGCCAGTAAGTCATGGAATGACCATTATATTACCAATAGAGTACGTATCTGCAACGTCCTTGGTTTTCTTATAACGTTAGGAGATCGTACTGACGACGTTGTGATATGGTAATTTGATGGTAATAATATTACGGGCATACAACGTTGTAGTTACATTACTAGTAAGTCATGGAATGACCATTATATTACGAATAGAGTACGTATCTGGAACGTCCTTGGTAATCTTATAACGTTAGGAGATCGTACTGACGACGTTGTGAGATGGTAATCTGAAGGTAATGAAATTACTGGCATGCGACGTCGCAGTTACGTTGTCAGTTAGTAAGTCATTAAATTACCAAAAAGTACGAATACATTACGTAACTGTTACGTCGTGTGTTAGCTGGGTATGGCGCAGGAAGCAGAAGCAGAAGAGTTGTGTACACCGGACGCGAGCGGCGCGACGCGTCAAAAGATAATATAACCCATTATAATCTGTGATATTTTCTACACTGGATGTGGCGCTAAAGACAGCTTCCAGAATCTACACGAGTTCAATGCTGGATTTGCACAAAGGCTTTTACTGAAAGATGGAGCAGTTCCCACTTTAAAAGCAGAAGCTGCTGTTTATTGGCTTCAAACTGTAAGTACGCTTTATTGTTTGTACATGTCTTTTAAACTTATAGTTCTGTTGCTATTTTTGGTTGCATCAAACAAAGACCAATGCGTTTTAGCTTCGCTAGCCAGTTAGCTAAATTCTACAAACACCAACAAACTTCTATGTTCATAGACAAACAGTTGTTCATGCTATAAATTAAACGCTACCTTTACAAAAATGCGACTACTCAGTCATGTATTCGGCTACAGTAAAGCTTTAATCAGGATAAAACTGTATATTGAAAGCTATCAAACATCAGTGACAGAATATCAAAACACTTGAAATATCATTCATAAACGTCCTTTAAAAGCTGCGATTGCAGAGATTCTGCTTGACGCTCTTCATCTGGGTCTGATTCGGGCTCAATTTGATACAGCAATATAGACGCCATTATTTACATTTCCACCAAAGCCCACGTAACCGGTAAGAACTAATGGTAAGGGGCGCTTTCCGGACGCTTCAGCGAATCACGATGGCTCTGGATAGCTAACCAATTGGGCCAGCTAACCAATCTGAGCACATTGCGTATTTCGGAGGGAGCGACTTCATAGAAGCAGGAAGTCAAATGAGCCGTTCGAATGACAATGGAAACAGAGGTTTAGAATAAAGGTAAAATATATGAAAAATACGGCTTACGACATGTTAAACTGCGCCCCAAAAACACAATCAAGTCTAGAAAAAAAACACTGAAGCACCCCTTTAATTTTACTTGCATTATTTTATGTATCTGTTATATTGAAGAGACCTTTTTGAAGGATATTGGTTTCCTTATGCTCTTTTTGAGCACTTGAGCTTAACTGAGATGTTTGTAGATGTTTAAAAGGCTGTTGTGTTTACCTTGATTTATTGCAGTTTTGAGGTGTTCGGTTTTATTTTGATTTTAGAAAAGTGACGTGCGGTGACGTGCTGCTAAGATGGCAGCGGCCTCATTTTCTCTTCAGAAATGCTCTTCAGAAATCTACGGGTGTGACGTCACGGACACCACGTCCATATAGAGTACTTCAGGGATGACGTGTTTTTGTAGGCCAACCCGGAAGTTAGCGGCGCACGGGTTCCCTCGATTGAAAGCCTATTCATTTTTCCCATAGACTTATGGAAAATTGCAAAAAATAAGCTCTGTGTTTCAGACAAGTTAACACAACATTTATACATTTTGAAACCTAAATAAAGTGGTCAGATATAAAAAGCTAACAGTAGGCTATAAACGGATCAACATCACCACCAACAAGCTTCCTCAAACTTTATTTAAAAACATGCTCACTGATTATGGTCTGCGCTGTGTATGAATACTTATCCACTTTTTCATGAGAAATGCTGTCCAAATGTCCTGTTTGTCATGATGATGTCTAAATTCCCCGCCAAAGGAAGTAGTCCCTTTTAGCAACTTGTTAGCAACCGCCGTTTTTAAGACACAATAAATATTTAGAGGCTTTGTTGACCACAGACCTTATTTCAGGTGATTTAGCAAAAACCCATTCAAAAAACCCATAGACTTCGGGCGATGGTACCGGAAGTCACTTCTGCATTTTGCCTACAAAAACACGTCATCCCTGAGGTACTCTATTTTTTTACAGTCTATGATGTAAGATTGAGAGCCATTGGGGCAGATTTCAGACAGCCGCTTATTTTCATGTTATCCTACATAAACCTCACTCCAGACCAAGACGATATCAGTCCACTTCAGCTCATGTGAATAGCCTTTATACAGTAGTTCTGTTGTGTTTGTTTTGTGTTTGTTCTGAGAAAAGATGTGACTTTGTTTTCCTCACTGGAACTTCTAACTTGTAATATTCTAAAACAACATTTGGACGTAATAAATACTATATTAAGGCAATTCTAAGATGGCATTCTATGCGTTTGTTGTGTGTACTAAAGTCTGTCAATCATCGATAGAGCGCCACCCTCAGACTGAATAACGCAAGGACATAAGAATTCTGCCAAAAGTGTGTCTGATGTGTTCAGCGATCAGGATATAAAGCTTCAAAATGTTTAAAGTGTCAGTCATTGAATCATTCATTCAAAGCATTCGTTCATTCACTGTGTGTTGCTCAGACACGCAAATCAGTCCTGACTCCTGCAGCTTTGTTTGGAAATATTTCTGTTCACGAGTTCACACTTGCAAATAAGTCAGATAAATAAATAGTATGGGTATTTGGCGTGCTGTCCGAGGAGAGGGCTCCGAGCTCGGTATTTGGCCCGAACCCAGAGTACTCCCCCCGTATTCTGGTTAAGGAAATAACCAGGCGCGTGTGAGATTGGTTAGGAAGATAACTATGCGAGAGTGAGGAGATGGGGTGGTGGAGGGATGCTGAAGAACTGTTGAGGAACATGGGTGAGTCGACTGTGTATTTATAATGGTCTCCACTTATGCTGATTGGGTAGACTTGTTGATTACTGATTGCTGACAGCTGGTCAGAATGACGTGATGAATGAAAGGATCATTTGAAAGTGCTCCTCCCGAATTTGTTAATGAAACATCATTTCACGAGTTAACACTTGCAAATAAGTCAGATAAATAAATAGTATGCGTATTTGGCGTGCTGTCCGAGGAGAGGGCTCCGAGCTCTGTATTTGGCCCGAACCCAGAGTACTCCCCCCAAAAATTTGCCACTGACTCGGGACAGCAGCCGGAAAATGAAGTTGATAACCCCCAAAATTTGCAGAACGTGAACATGGTCGCCTATGGCAAGCTCCTGCCAGAGCGGTGGCTGTGGATCGAGACTTGGATGGAACAGAGCTCCTCCAGGAGCAGGGCAGGCGATGCTGCCATCCAATAAGCTGGTTGGATAGAGAATGAGCTCCTGCTGGGGAGGTGGCGATGAAACGCCTGTGATGGAGGAACTGAACTTCAGAATTGCTTTCCAATCATCCAGTGAATTGGTTGTACAGGGAATTGGATTCCTGTGGGAGCGGAAGAGATGATCCTGCTGAGACAATGTACGGTGTAGCGGAGCTCCTGTGGGAGCGAAGTAGATGACACTGCTGCGGCAGTGGAGCAAGTTGCATGGCGTGACGGAGCTCCTGCGGGAGCGAAGTGGATGACACTGCTGCGGCAGTGGAGCAAGTTGCATGGCGTGACGGAGCTCCTGCGGGAGCGAAGTGGATGACGCTGCTGCGGCAGTGGAGCAAGTTTGCATGACGTGACGGAGCTCCTGCGGGAGCGAAGTGGATGACGCTGCTGCGGCAGTGGAGCAAGTTTGCATGACGTGACGGAGCTCCTGCGGGAGCGAAGTGGATGACGCTGCTGCGGCAGTGGAGCAAGTTTGCATGACGTGATGGAGCTCCTGCGGGAGCGAGGAAGATGACACTGCTGCGGCACTGAAGCGGGTTTGAACTGATAAAAGGAACTCCTGCAGAGTGGAGTAGATGGCCACTGCGACAGTGGACCAGACTTTCAACTTGCTTTCAACTATCCAATGAGCAAGTAGGACGGTGAGCCGAGCTCCTGTGAGCAGAGTAGATTACACTGCTGCGGCAGTTGAGCAAACTTGCTTTTCGACTTGCTTTCAACTGTCCTTAGGGTGAGTTTGGACAGAGAACTGACCTCCTGTGGGAACAGAGGAGGTCAGTGCACTGCTGCGGTGAAAGAATGAGGTGGGCTACTGGGTAGATGCTGCTACTGGGTAGATGCTGATGCGCAGAGGAGGTAAAATTGCTTCCATTGTTTAGTGGACTGGTGATGTTAATTGGAGAGGATGCGGTGAGCCAGTAGGTTTGGGCTTTAGCTGATGAGGGTTTGTTGAGCTTCTTTGATGTGGAAACGATTGGAACGGATATAGCTCTTGTAGGCTTCTGACGACCAGCGACCTAGTGCTTGAATCTGGTGTTGGGAAAGGCCTTTCTGAGCAGCTGTAGTTGCTGCACCTATGCAAAATGAATGGCTAGAATAGTTGGCTGCTGGGATGCCAGATTGAATCAATACGGCCTTGAGGTGTTTCTGGAACCAGAAACGTGTGATGGGGTGGTTGGAGTCATCTGTGAAGAGTGGGTCAGATGGGAATTTGGCCTGCGAGCTCCTGAAATGGAGGTAAGCTAAAAGGGATTGGTATGGCTGGATTGGTGATGAGAGGTTGAAAATGTAGATGAAATGGCCTTTCCTTGTTTGATCTGTCTTGCTTTGTTTGATGAAATAAGAGATGGTGTCATCATCTAGCACTGATAAATCTGAAATTGTCGGGTGGACCTTTGGATTAAAGTTGGATGTGATAGTGAGCTCTGAGCATCTGAGAAACCCGAAGAAAGCCAATATGAACATTGCATCCAGTGTGTGGGCAGTATTGATAGAGTGGTAGCCTCGGCGGAGAGTGGTGATACATTTGGTGAGTATGTCTAGTGTTATTGGTTGTCTGGCGTCTGGGCAGGTGGGTTGGGTTTTTTGGATGCCTTTAATCAACATAGATGTCTGTGAATTGGCTATTTCTGATGAGGGTGAACCAAAATGAGTTTGTGAAAAAACTGAATTCCGCTTAGATAACCCTTGATGGAGCTGGCTTGGAGGTTCTTAATCCTGTTGAGATAGGATATGAATGAAGTGATGGTGAGCAGTGAAAAATCCGGAAATGGCAGGCTGTATGTGGAGTGGAAAGACTTAAAACATTTCCAAGCGGTTAGGTAGGATTGGAGGGTTCTGGGGGAAACGGCTTGGATAATGGAATTAAGAGAGGCATCCAGCAGGGGTTTCAATGGGTGGTTTAAGGGAACATCAGTTCTGAATAGTGAGGTACTGGGGTTGGAAATGGGTCTGCCTCTGGTGCCAGCAATCTGAATTTCTGGAAAGCAAAACGGGAGAGAGCATCAGCTATTTGATTTTTTGATCCAGGAACATGTTTTGCAGTTATGATGAATTGATCACAAGCTGAAATCCAAATGAGGCGTCTTAGGAGAGGCATTAGTGCGGGGGAGTGAGAACGGCCTTTGTTAATGCAATGCACGGTTGCTTCGTTGTCACAGTGTACTAAGATGCTGTTAGTGGACCATTCTTTCCCCCACAGGAAGGCTGCTACAACTAGTGGATACAATTCGAACAGCGCTGAGGATGTTAATGACTGCGGTGAGTCTAATAGCTGGGGGGGCCATGTAGATGCGAACCAACGGCCTTGGTAGAATCCCCCGAAACCGACAGAGGGAGCTGCGTCAGTAAACAGTTGAATATCCGTGGGGAGAGAAATGAGAGTGTTATAGAAAAAGGAAAGACCGTTCCATTGCTTGAGGAAATTTATCCATAAACTGAGCTCGTTGCAACATGAATTAGTTAGGGAGATTTGGTCCTCTAGCGCGTGAACTGAAGATGCGAGGGTGAGGAGATGTGAGATGAAAGGGCGGCCTTGCGGGATGATGCGCATCGCGAAGTTTAAGTGGCCGAGCAAAGATAGTAGCTCGCGTTTAGAAAGATTTGGATTGTCTAGGAGGGTGGATGCGACCAGAATAATCCTGTCGATTTTTTCCTTGGGTAGTGAGGCCTGGAAATGAACTGTGTCCAAATTAATGCCCAGAAATTCGATGGATGTGGCTGGACCCCTGGTTTTATCCTGGGCGATTGGAATCCCGAGCTCGGAAAAAACCTTTTGGACTGTGAGAAGATGCGCGGCTGGGATGGAGTCGGGAGGCGAGATGATTAAGAAATCATCTAAAAGGTGAATGACATAAGGAATTGCATAGTTGTTAGAGAGAATCCAGCAAATAGCTTCTGAAAGCATGTCGAAAATCTTAGGGCTGCTTTTGCATCCAAAAGTTAGACGGACGGAAAAATAAAATTTTCCGTGCCAGCGTATGCCGAATAAATGCCAGTAATCTGGGTGGATGGGCATCACTTTGAAGGCAGAAGTGATGTCGACTTTGGCCAGCCAAGCGCCGCGACCTGCGTCTTTGATCAGTGTTATAGCTTGGTCGATGTTGTGGTAATGAAGAGAAAATTCTTCAAGTGGGATAAGGCTGTTTATGCTTGGAAACGGGGAGTTGTGTGGTGCTGAGAGATCGATTATTAATCGTTTTTTGCCTGAAAATTTCCTGGTAGCCACTCCAATTGGGCTTATTCGATAACATTCAAAAGGAGGAAAGTTAAACGGGCCGATCATAAAACCTGACTCGATTTCTTTTTGATTAGAAGGTCGACTGTATCAGGCTCGGCGAGAGCAGACTGGAGATTGTTACAAATGATGCTTTGGGATGGGAGGCTTTCAACGCCGGGTTTGAAACCGTGTTCGAGACCAGACAGCAAATAGTCTGTAAAGTTAGTGTCGGGGTGGTGAGACAATTCAGTAGACAGACGAGAAATATTCACAGGAGTCGACAAATAATTTTTGGAATCTTTATTTAAAGACCTTTTTACAGGGCATATCATGCGGGCGTGAGCGCCGCCACAGAAGTTACAGATGTGCATGTAACGACAGCGCTGCCTTGCGCATCTTCCTGAATTGAAATTATTGCAGACTTGACTGTTTGTAGAAGTGGTACGACTTTTGAAATCTGTGGTTGAGTCGGAGTTGGTGTTTACTGGCCGCGGGACATAACTGGTTGACTTAACTTGAGATGAATCTGAGCAAGGGGGAATTGACGGGTTGATTAGGGGACAAGCTGTGGTGGAGTGAGCGACAGATCTGCAGACCGCGCAGGAGATGTTACGGCATCCTAAGAAAACTCTGTTGTGTAACTCAGTGTCTAAGGCACCCCAGTAAGGGCACTGGTTCCACTGAGCCACGCGGACGGCACATTTGGCTGAAAAAAGTTTATGGTAACTGTAAAAGTGTGTTCCTCCGTATGATAATGCTAGCTCTGCGATTATCGCGAGGTAGTCATTTAGTTCTCGTCTCCTGTGGGGAAGTGCTGCGCAAATGATTTCGCTATAACGGTTGAAAGCAATACAGAATTCAGAAAAAGAAAGAATGCGGGGAGAATTGTGCACAGGATTTTTAAGGGTAACAGAAAAATCGCCACAGTCGATTTGGCGATTTGAGACAGAGGGAGGAAGTAATGATAGCAATGATGATAAATCTATGTCCGCACCTGTGAGGATCTGTGCTCTGATGTTACTGGCGACGGGGGGTGGTTCCAATGCTGTAGCGTTTGGTGGAATGGGCATCGCCGTTGCTGAAAACAGTGTGTAAGGAGATCGAGCATGGGAGAAAGTGTTAGAAGGAAGACAAGCCGGGGCCGAGGCCACTTGCAGAGGCAACCTCACGCTAGGGCCGGCCCCTGGAGCGAGGAGAGTGGAAAATGAAGGAAACTGGGGAGGAATATAGGGCGTCTGGGCCTGCACTGCTAGCGGAGGCAGCCTCGCGCTAGAAACCGATGGTGGGGCTGCAGGCCACTGACACGGGGTAGGGTTGAAAAAAGAGATTGGAAAAGGCTGAGGTTGCGCCTGTGCTGCTGGCGGAGGCATACTCACATTACCAGGGTGGTTTGTGTCTATGGAGGCTGGTATTGTTACGTGAGGCGCTGCTGTCTGTAGCTCTGCGGAGCGAAGATGAGAGTGTGGACTGACAGCAGCGGAATCCGGGGCGCGGCCCAGGCTTGCAGAGGGCCGGCTGCCGCGGCCTGAAACTTGGAGGCCCTTTCTCGCGAGGGTAGGAGATGGTGTTTTTTGAGATCGTTGGTTAGCCGTTTTGGAAAGCGGAGTGGATTTTGGAGATGGGACTGCCGACTGAAGAGAAACGTACAGGTTATACAGCTCTGCTTTGTTCATCCTTCTGGAAAAGTGGACATCGGCGCTTATTAGAGCTTGTCTCAATCCCAACACTGTCCACTTTTCTATTGCAGGGATTGTGGGGTGTGCTGAAGTGTAGGATGAAGCTGAAGATGATGGTGGATGTCTCGAAGGTGGAGGTGATGGCAAGCCACGCCGTCTTGGGGTACGAGAAGCGGCGCGGCTGGGCCGACGACCGCGCGATGGTACTGGAGGCTCGGTTGCGGTGTCCTGTGGTGGAACACAGGTGTCCTGTGGTTGGGCACATGTGCTCCTTGCATCGGTGCGATGCGGCGAAGGATCCTGGGCAACGAGGGATTCGTCGTCAGACGGGAAGATATCGATCTCGGACATTGTAACAATTTGGGTGTAACCAAATGTAACGAATGTAGCAGTTCGTACAGTTATTAATCAATTTATGGATGAAATATGAATATAATAATTCATAAGGTTATGAATAAATTATGATTCATATATTGTATTGTATTGTATTGTATTTATTATTTATAAAGCACATTTCAATACAACCAGAGTTGTCCAAAGTGCTGTACATAGAAATTGGAAAAAATACAAAGCACAGCTAATATAAAACATACAAAGCATAACACACATACACACCTAGGAATCAATCAGCCGATACATTAAAAGCCCTATTAAATAGGTGAGCTTTTAGCAATGATTTAAATATAGAAATTGTCTGGGCAGACCTAATAGAATGAGGCAGTGAGTTCCATAATTTTGGAGCAGCTACTGAAAAGGCCCGATCACCTCTCTGTTTTAGTTTAGATCTAGGGACTGCTAAAAGAAGCTGATCAGAAGATCTCAGGGGCCTAACGGAAGAATAGCGGTTTACTATGGTCTCCAAATACTTTGGTGCCAGTCCATTCAAGGATTTAAAAACAAACAATAAAAGTTTATATTCAATTCGAAAATGTACAGGCAACCATTTAAGGGAGAATAAAATTGGAGTAATATGGTCATGCTTTCGAGTGCCTGTTAACAATCTCGCTGCTGAATTTTGAACCAACTGTAGACGCGACAGATCCTTCTGGCTAACTCCTATGAAAAGAGAATTACAATAGTCTAAGCGTGAAAACACAAGAGCATGGATAACTAATTCTAAATCTTTAAAAGTAAGAAAAGGCTTCATCTTTGCAACAAGTCTCAAGTTGAAAAAGCAGGATTTGACCACAGAGTTAACTTGTTTATCAAATTTAAATTCTGGGTCAAATAGTACTCCTAAGTTTTTCACCACTGGTTTACTATATTTAGCCAACGGTCCAAGAACAGAATTTGTGGTACCCTGTTTTCCATTTGAGCCAAAAAACATGATCTCAGTTTTGTTTTCATTAAATTTCAGAAAATTTAACGCCATCCAGTCCCTGATGTCCGTTAAGCAATTCAATAGAGGGGAAATATCAGAACCACCGTCTTTTTTAAGTGGCAGATAAATCTGCGTGTCATCGGCATACAAATGAAACGAGACACCGTGCTTCCTAAATATAGCTCCCAAAGGAAGCAAGTACAAAGAAAACAAAAGGGGGGCAAGAATGGACCCTTGTGGGACCCCGCATTTTAGAGGAGCCGAAGTAGACATACATTCACCCAACTTCACTGCAAAGCTCCTGTCGGCTAAATATGACTTAAACCATTGAAGAGCTATCCCACGTATTCCAACATGGTTTTCTAACCGGGAGACCATAATATTGTGATCGACCGTATCGAACGCTGCGCTCAGGTCCAGTAACATTAAGATAGATGAGGCTCCAGTATCAGCGCTTAGTAATATATCATTTTGAACCCTCAAAAGGGCTGATTCCGTACTGTGTTTTACTCTAAAACCAGATTGAAAGACTTCGAAAACTGAATTTTTTTCTAAAAATAATTGTAATTGAGTAAAGGCTATTTTCTCCAATACCTTCGAAAGAAAAGGCAGTTTCGAAATAGGTCTAAAATTGCCCAGGTCTGTGGGGTCCAAACCAAATCTCTTTACAACTGGCTGCACTATGGCATGTTTAAAATTTGCTGGCACCACTCCAGTCATCAAACAATTATTTATTAAATTTAAAATACTGGGACCCACCGCATTAAAAACTATTTTCAAGAACCAAGCTGGCATACAGTCTTGGGGACAAGAAGAAGGTTTCATATGTTTGACAATCCCTGCTAAGTCGGACATAGAAACTGGCTCAAACTGATAGAAAACAGTTGAGCATGGAAACATAAGAGCTGGTTGAACATAATCTAATGGCTGAATGGACGATCTAATACCGGCAACCTTATCTATAAAAAACTTTTGAAACTTATCGCATAATTGTGCAGAGACTTCAAGCCCAGCTGACACAGGTGGATTTATTGCTGTATTTAGCGTATTAAATAAAACTCTTGGATTACCATGATTTTTCTTGATAAAATCAGAAAAGTACTTAGTCCTTTCGGCCTTAACTAATTTCTGATAGTCAAATAGCAGCCCTTTAAAAGTTTCAAATGACACTTGAAGTTTATCTCGCTTCCATTTCCGCTCTGCCTGTCTACTTAGACGGCGTAAAGCACGCGTCGACTCATTCAGCCAAGGTTCGGATTTCCTTTTAAAATATCTAGTATGAAGAGGAGCAATCTGATCTAAAATTTGAGTGCATGACAAAGTAAAGGAAGAGAGTAGTTCATCTCCACCCATATTCATATGCAAACTCTCATTGTCCAAATTCAATACCACCATTTCATTAAACATACAGCAAAAGTCATCAGCCATATTATAATTCAATTTTCGACATTTGGATGGTAGCACACATGGAATATCTTTAGTGCAAAGGAGAGAAATATTAAAAACAACAGCCTTATGATCAGAAAACCCATTTTCAATAATTTCAAGATCAGAAACAATCAGACCATATGAAAGAACAAGGTCCAAAGTGTGACCATGTATGTGTGTTGGACTATTCACATATTGCACAAGATCATAAGAATCGATAAGATTAAAAAAAGTCTCTTGACAATGTCTCGGCTGGGCAACAGACATGAATATTAAAATCCCCCACTATCAAAATTCTGTCGTACTTCAACATTAGTCCACCAAGGAATTCAGTAAACTCTGCAATGAAATTCTTGTTAGTTTTTGGTGGCCGATACACCACAACACACAGCACAGGAGTATCTACCTGAATTTGCATCAGCAGAACCTCAAAGCTAGTAAATGAATTAGATTTCAAGTGTTTACAGGCAAAGTTCCTTGAAAAAACAGAAGCCAAGCCCCCACCACGACCAGAGGTACGAGGAGAACTAAAAAAGTCACAGTCAGGTGGCACCATCTCTGTAAAAGGGCTGAGATCATCCACACTTAACCAAGTCTCCGTTATAAATAAACAATCCAAATGGTGCGTGGTAATAAAATCGTTTAAAATGAAAGTTTTATTCACCACCGATCTTGAGTTAATCAGGGCCATTTTCGCCGAAATCTGTTCATGGGTCAGCTGTGATGTTAAACACAGCGAGCGCAGATTAGTTAAGTTTACACCGCCTTGACGGAGACGAGGCAGAAATACCTGGGAAGGTGGCGAACCAACATCAGGCACCACAGGTTGAATCCAACGATCCCGGGGACAGCAGCAACCGAAGAATGACCCACGCCGGGGAGCAGACGGAAGGCGCCGCGCTCTTCCCAAAGACGCCAGGTATATTTTCCATCTGACGGCAACGCCGCCACGCTTCCCCCGCTTGCGGCGTCGCTTCTTCTCAGGAACAACGTAGGACAGCCGGCGTAGATACCCCGGTACCGTGAACTCGAACGGAGGGGCATTTGAGTTTGGCTCATTAAGGTCTTTGTTAATCCGTAGTTCCACTGAGTCTCTGATTAAGAGCAGCGTTTGCTTATCATAGATCAGAAGAGTTAATGTGTGTTGGAAAAACGAAGAGACACACAGGACAAACACAATCAACCATGCGAGCTGCAGACGGCCAGCCACACACACCGGCGCCATCTTGCGTAATCGACCCAATTCCTCGACCCAACGGGGAATTAAACATATATTGTGAATCAATTACAACGAATTATAATCAATTACATATATGATTAGTTCTGGTTTAATAATTACTTAGAGAAACTACCAGCTTGTCCAGCAAACCGTTAATTCTCATAGAATATTATGAACGGAGTTATTCTCTGGCCAATGAGAATAAATTCCTATTATAGCATAAAAGACTAAAACGATCGAAAAACGTTAAAGTGACTTGGTCTTCCGTTGAAAGAACAACAGAACAATCGAGCATGAATTAAGTGTTTAATATATGCAGCTACGGCTACAGAGATTATACGTCTAAAATATATACAGAAGTATACACATATATATACACAAGAGTGAGAATGAAGAAAAGACATGGAAAGAAAGATGATCAAAGGATGGCAAATTCTTTGTTAAACCTTTTTGAGAGAGAGCCAGCACAGAAATCAGTTTAGACAAATTCAGATAAATGATAATACTTGCTTATTGGTTCAAGTCCGTGTGTAGCAGTTTCAATGCGCCTGGCTGGGTTGGTCCTTTCAGAGAGGGTTTCTCCGGCAGGGTTTTCAAAAGAGGTTTAAGCTTAAGTAACTTAGCCGAAGAGAGAGAGAGTCGAAGGAAGTGGTCCTCCCGAACTGCGCGCGTGGTTGGGAAGCGCGGTCACCTGAGGCGTCCGTGCACGAGGTGCTCGTGAGTCAGTCGGGAGACAAAAGAGAAGAAGAAGAGAGAGCGAGCGAAGGTGTGTGTCGTTGTCTTTATGGAAACCCAAGCTAACACACCTCCTGAATTGTAGCGACCAATAGATGCGCAGCACTATTTGGCGGGCAAAGTTGCTTTGTTTGGTCTCCTAGCTGAATTTGCATACTTGATGACTATCAGCCCGGATTTCGAGATCGAGTGCTTTCTTCACAGTATCATTAAACACATAGAAAAATGCATATGTCAGCCATGTGACCCACCTCAGTGAATAGCTCGAGTCCAGAGCTTTACGGAGAGATCAAACTCGACAGATCAGAAAGGCATAGACAAGAAGTTATGGTTTACAGACAGGATTCCCCTATTAAAATGCACACTAGCACAAATACACTCATTTAAACACTAGGAAACATGCATAGGCTCTAAAATATATCATATATATATTCCAGCATAGTGGTAGTTCACATATACAGTTAAAAATGTATGATTGTGTGTTTCTGTATGTGTCTGTGTGTGTGTTTTTGTGTGTCCCTGTGTGTGTGGGGTGTTGGAATGTGGATCTGGTCAGTCTCTGGGGGGGGGTGCTCCTTTTGAAGTCACCAAAGTGAGGAAGTTGCACTTTCTGTTTATCCTCGCAGGTCCACAAAAGTGTCAAGTGGGCTCATCTTTGGCAGACCTGTTCAGAGCCGCGATGAGGTTTTACAACCCAGTCCAGCATGCTAAAAGCGTTCTGAACATTCCAAAGTTTATTGATTATCCTGATACGTGTGCATACGCTACACAAATGCTGAAGAACTGTCGAGGAACATGGGTGAGTCGACTGTGTATTTATAATGGTCTCCACTTATGCTGATTGGGTAGACTTGTTGATTACTGATTGCTGACAGCTGGTCAGAATGACGTGATGATTGAAAGGATCATTTGAAAGTGCTCCTCCCGAACATCATTTGGTGAGACAGCGAAAATAGGCAATATTGTATCTAAAATGTAAGTTACTAAATATTAACTAATTGTTTTTTGAACTGTTGTATAAAATCAATATCACATTTGTAATCATGTTGATATTTGGAGAAAAACGGCACTCTTTATGTGATATTAATAAAATGATATAAATATTTAAGGCATATAAAGATGAATATTGGGTGCATTATAAATGTTTTAATCATATAGTGAAAGCGTGATCTCTAAATGCACCAGTGCACTAGTCTAACCTACTAGACTAACTTTACATCACGTAGTGTATCCGTGCAACTCTCTGTGTGTGTTTTTGTAAAGGAGAGAAATACTCGATAATTTCAGATCGCATATCGTTAAAACAACAATCACAATATTATCTCAGGCGATATATATCACACACCCCTATAACGGACTCAATATCAGTAGTGACTCCTGGCTGTAAGTTTAGGTAGGGCAGACTGTGGGTCTCAGCCATATGCGCCGATTTATGTTTCCGCCGGTGGGTGCCCAGTGCCCCACATCACCCCCCATTACATCCAAATTATATTATAAATAAATCCATACTGAGTTTCAGTTCAGCCGTGATCTAATTGACATGACAATCAGTGGCACAATTCCTCAACAAACTGTCCATACCGGCGTGATGAATACGATCCTCAACTGGATGGAACTGGAATAAATACTTTGAATGTTGCGATCCCATCGGACTTATGATAGCTCTCTGAATCGTAACAAAGCACTGTTCGCCAGAGGAGGTTTCTCCCAAGGTTTTTTTCTCTCTGTTGGAGTTTGGGTTCCTTGCCGCTGTCGCCTTTGGCTTGCTTAGTTGGGGACATTTGACTTGACATTTGATATTCAACAGTGCTTTACATCTGCCTGCTTTACCATTTTTGGCATTTTTGCTGTGCAGCCAAAATTATATACCAGTTATCACTGTAAAGCTGCTTTGACACAATCTGCATTGTAAAAAGCGCTATATAAATAAAGGTGACTTGACTTAATTATCAGGTTGGAATCTGCCCTCATATCGTTTTTTTCACTCATTAAGTTAAAAGAAGTTCATTAATGTTTGTATATTAAGAGCAGGGGCATGTTTGTGTGCATTTTGTTAGTGATTTCCCTGCGCTCTCAACGTTTGCCATTAAAATATTGCCATAGAAACGGCCTTAAATAAACTATAAAAAATGGTGAAGATCGTGTCTGAAAGCTTCAATCAATATTTTATTGGTTAAAATCAATGGAGAATATCTCGTGTTTTTCCATGGGTGCTCCAGCCTATGGTCTCAGCGCTAGTTTATGATAAACATTGTTCCTGAAAGAATCAGCCGTTTGAATGAATCGGCTGAAACTAATGACTCACTCATTGACAGTGACTTGATGCCACCTAGTGGTGGTTTTAATGTCACATTTAAAGTATCTTTTCATTTTTTAATAATTTCAAAATATCAATATTCAGCATTTTATGTTTAAGACATTATTTATGCATTTGTAACTGCAGTTTAAATGCATTTGTCAGCTCTGAACTTCATCAAACAGTGTGTATAAATGCATATAAAAGCACTTTAGATTCAGTTTCTGTGTTTCCACTGCACTGCAAAGATTAATTTTGTTGATATTGATTTCATTTGATTGGTAACAGCCCTAGTGTATCTTATTGTTATAATTGAATTTATTGATTAAATGACACAAAAGATTTGTTAATTAATTTGACACAAAAGATCAGGCATAAGTTTAATTAAGTTATAAAATAATGGAAAAAATGGTAAAAGGTAAAAAATCATTTTAAACTTATTGGAAAAGATCATTTCAGGCACTGCTGCAAACTAACCACCGTTAGTAGTAAATATGTAGGCTATAGGACCCTACGTGAAAGTGCCCATTCACTTCTGCCCAGACCCGGACAAAAATAAAATTCTTCCTACGCCACTGCAGCCACGGATCAGCTGCGCACGGCAAACGTGACATACGTGAAAGCACAATATGTGCGTTCTGCTCCTGCGACTGTATGAGCAGCAGCTTTATGTGTTCCAGGTGTGTGTGCTGACTGCGCTCTGAAGCACGTATCGAATGAGCGCTGTTTCACCTCTTACTGCACAATGTTCTTAAATCAGGCTTAAAAGTGCATTGTTTCATGAGACCGTGTAATAACTCCACACTGGTGATGAAATGACTGTGACGCTGAAGTCTGACATAATCAATAATGTGTTTGTTTGGTGAGATCGGCCTGTTTTAGTGACTCCTGATCGATTCATAAGCTGTGTCCCAATTCAGAGGCTGCATCCTTCGAGGGTCAGAATGAGCGTTGTTAAATGGGAAGGTCTAGCCTACGGAGCACTGATCTTGGATTTATCTGATGTACCATCATTTCACGACAAACGAAAGCCACATTTGGAGGAGTCTTCTAATTGGGACAGCCTTCACTGTGACACACTCGTCCTTCGAAGGATGCAGCCTCTGAATTGAGTCACAGCAATAGAATCTGATTATCGGCCGATAACAATCTGCAGTCGATCGATCGGAGCATCCCTAATTTTAAACGATCTTTATTTTAATGAACTGATATCAATTCATAAATCCAGAGAATCAATCTTTTAGTCTGTGCTGTTTTCAGTTGATGCACTTTTGATAAGAAAATCTCAGCTTTCAAATTCTGTCAAATGTATTAAGAAATTCAAGCAATTAATGTGTTTTTGGCGCTGTTTAATGTGTCTGACAGATCGCTGTAGTGTCTCAGTTCAAGCAGCAGTGCGGAGCACGAGTGAACCGGTTATCTTTTCCTCTTTACTACTAGTTATCGCATGAAAGAAACATGGATAATATTAGGATCGCCTCAACTCACAGCAGAGAACATACATTTACCTCAGCTAAAACACATTAGCTAAAACACAGAAAGTAATTTTGATCATGTGTCAGTTTGTAAAAATGAACAGAAACACATTTACAGTAATGCTCTTACAATAGAAGTCTAGCAGGTCAGATAGGTGGAGGGTTTGAAAGCTGAAGTGTGATGCTCATATTTTTTGTTGAACCATTAATTTATATTTTTAAGTAAAAAATGTTATAAAGTTTTCACAGTGATGATTGTTCTCAGTGTTACTTACAGAGCTGTTCTAGTTGCTGTAACCACAGGCAGCATCTTCTGAAGAACTTCATCTCCTGTATTTACTGCGTCACTATTTGAAAATAAAAAATATATTAATTATTAATGCTGATAATAACAATTAATATTATAAGTAATTAATACATGAAATACCTTAAATAAACACTGCTTTAAAAAGGACGTGAAAATTTTTTATTAGTATCTGACTGAAGAAGTTACTGAACATATTCTGCCAACAGAATATTTTTCCTTTTTCTTGTCAGTGTTGTTGTGGTCTATTAGTCTGCATTCACACTACAACACTTAGTGACAGATCTATTTTGACATATCAGACTTTTTTCCCCGTCCGTTGCTATGGTTATCACTATGTCAACCATCGCAATTTCAGGAGAGACATTCCACCTCTCCCGGAAGCTCCAGGAGTCTCCCACATATTGATATTGGGTGTTTGTCAAACAGAAGGCTGAATCCTAGTGAGTTTGTGTCTTTATAGTCCAGTCCTTCTGAGGCTTGTAGACTCGAGTCCTCCTCAGCATTAAACACTAGAATGAGACGCTCTAGTAAGTGCGCATGGCTACGGCACACATGTTCCTGCTCCAACAGCACAAAAATACTAATAAAACTTAGTATTAAAAATACTTTGTATTAAAAATCTTTTCTTAATGCATTTCAGTGAATGACAACCGTCTGTGTCTCTCAGTGGCTTACATTACTGGCAGTTTAGTGTTAGTGATTCATTTACACCAAAACAGAAGATAACATGTTTGCCTTCATCACTGAAAACATTATTTTTGTCTTACATTTCATAATGAACTCAGATAAGTGCAGACTCAGTTCCATCTGTTATTTTTCATGGATTGGAATGTGTGCAAAGGATTGTGGGTGAATGAGGGACATAAAGGATACACTTGATGCATCCTTCAAAATGAGCTGAATGAAGGACGTGAAACGAAGTCTGCCTTCAAAGGATCCTTGAAACTGAGACGACCTTTAGAGGTGCTTGATGACGTGGCAGCAGATATATGCAGCTTTACTAGGACACAGCCTTCTGTTTGAGAAGCACCCAGCGTCTCCCAGATGCCCGCAAATTATGTACAATATCCCAGAAATCGATTATTGCCCTGTGATATACACACATCTGATTGGCCATTGCTTTCAAGCACTCAACAGACATGTCTGTGATTGGCTACAACACTCAATGCTGCAAAAACACACTAAATATAAACCTCTGTGCATGTGATATGGTTATTATTTACAAATACACACAGAAGTTAAAACTTTTTATCACTCAAATGACCTATTTTGGATTTAAAACAGACAAGTTTGTATCCCTGTGCTTTATTCCTGTAAGGAGGAGTGATTTTTGGGAGTGTTTGTGTGAGAGAGAAATAAAAAACATTAAAATATGAACTACTAAACTCTGTGTGACATCTGCAGGATTACAGATTTATCAGATTCTTGTTTCTCTTTGTTCATAATGTTTTAGACTGTAATGATTGAACTCAGTGTTACTTACTGATCAGTTTTGTATCCAATTAAGCTTTTCAGGTGAAACTCCTGCATTGTCCGCTCTGAGCTCAACAACACAAAAACTAAAGCTGACCACTGAGATGAGGAGAGTTTCACATCACGTAATCCTCCTCTAGATCTCATATGAGGTTCAGCTTCATTCACTAGTGAAAGATCACCCAGTTCATTCAGACAGTGAAACAGATTGATGTATTTATCTGGAGAGGGATTCTCACTGATCTTCTCTTTGATATAGTCAACTGTTTTCTCATTGTTGTGAGAGCTGTTTCCTGTCTGTGTCTTTAGTTCTTGTAAGAGACTCTGATTAGACTCCACTGACAGACCCAGAAGGAAACGAAGGAAAAGGTCCAGATGCCCATTTTTACTGTCTAAAGCCTCATCCACAGCTCTCTGATGGAGGTCAGATAGTGAAGCTTTAGTTGGTTTGGTAATCTGGTCAAACACATTGATGTTCTTGTTTATAAAGGAGAGATGCACATATAGAGCTGCTAGATGTTCCTGAATGCTCAGATGAACAAAGCAGAAGACTTTCCCCTGATACAAGCCTGACTCCTCTCTGAAGATCTGAGTGCACAATCCTGAGTACACTGATGCTTCTGTCACATCAATGCCACACTCGCTCAGGTCTTCCTCATAGAAGATCAGGTGGCCTTTCACAAGCTGCTGAAATGCCAGTTTCCCCAGTTTGACAATCATGTCTTCATCTTTCACTTTCTTCTCATAGTCCTTCTCATGTTTGATGTTGGTCTGAAGGATCAGGAAGTGTGTGTACATTTGAGTCAGAGTCTTGGGAATCTCTCCACTCTCTGCTTCACTCAACATCTTCTCCAGAACAGCGGCTGAGATCCAGCAGAACACTGGGATGTGACACATAATAAAGAGGCTCCTTGATGACTTCAGGTGTGAGATGATCCTGTCGGCCAGAATCTGATCCCTGATTCTCTTCCTGAAGTATTCCTGCTTCTGTGGGTCACTGAAGCCTCGTACCTCTGTCACTCGATGGACACACTCAGAGGGGACGAGATCAGCTGCTGCTGGTCTGGAGGTGATCCAGATGAGAGCAGAGGGAAGCAGATTCCCCACAATGAGGTTCGTCAGCAGCGAGTCCACTGAACTCTTTTGGTTTTTATCTCGTAAAGTCTTATTCCTTTTAAAATGTAAGGGAAGACGACACTCATCCAGACCATCGAAGATGAACAATACTTTATACTTGTCACTGGATATTTCCATTTCTTTTGTTTCACGGAAAAAGTCATGAAGAAGATCTGAAAGACTGAGTGTTTTGTCCTTCATCAAGTTGAGCTCTCTGAAAGGAAGTGGAAATATGAGCTGGACGTCCTGATTCTCTTTCCCTTCAGCCCAGTCCAGTATGAACTTCTGCACAGAGACTGTTTTTCCAATGCCAGCGACTCCCTTTGTCAGCACAGTTCTGATGGGTTTGTCTTGTCCAGGTAAAGGTCTAAAGATCTGACTGCATTTGATCGGTGTGTCCTCTGTTTCTGCTCTCCTGGACTGTGTCTCAATCTGTCTCACCTCATGCTCATTATTGATCTCTCCACTTTCACTCTCTGTGATGTAGAGCTCTGTGTAGATCTCATTCAGGAGTGTTGGGTTTCCCCGCTTTGATATTCCCTCATACAAACACTCAAACGTCTTTCTCAGATTTGATCTCAGTGTGTTTAAGACCTCAGGTTTAGAGTCATGGCTGTAAGATTGAAATACCAGATTATTACACAAGTTTAAGAGTAGTAAATAAATATACATATACATATACAATACATAGAGCTTTGCACAAGAACACAATGGAAATCATTAATAGACTGAAACTTACAGGATCTGAACTCATTACACTGCTGTATATTAATAATGACTATAAGCATATATTTTATAGATATAATATACCTGAGATCAGGCTGTGTGTTTCCACTCTTAAACTTTGTTGGCTCAGTCATAGAGCAGTTACTGTTCAGAGACACACAGCTGGACTCTGGGTTTGAGCTCTTCTGCTGGACTGAACTGTAACAGAACAGATTCAGTTCAATCCTTTAGATTACTGTGTTCATTCTTTATGACAGAAATCATATTAATATAAACACATTATCTTTATAATCTTTTTATTTAAAATTTCATGTAAGAAAACAAAAACAAAATGGCCTTCAAAAACAGACCTTCATCTTCAGAAACAACACACAATACTCAAAAGTAGACAAATCTTTCATAGTTTTAAAATCCATCAACACTCTTGATTTAAAAGGAACCCCGGGTATTAAGACTCGTATGCCTTACTACACTGCAAAAACAGATGTGTTAAAAACCAACACACACGGCTGTGATGACAGCATTTTGACACGCCATGAAGCCAATGCCATCACACTCACCAACAATCGGTTTTGCTGTACTTTTGCTAAACAGCCGAACTCGCTGGAGTGCACACTATTGGTGTTGCAGATTTTGGCACATTTGTCAGAAGGACATTTTAGAGTCTAGAATGTCACTGTAGCTAAAGACACAAGTCTCACCATGTATTTCAAATCTGAAAATGATCAAATTATTTTTAGATGATGCTATATAATTTTTTAGATGAGACTTTCTTTTTGTGCAAACCACAGAAAACACGAGGTATGAACTGAAATCTAGTTTGTTTCTGCTAATTGGCTGTAAGGGCAGAATTTTCAAACCCAGCTTTTGCCTACAGCTCAGACGTAACCATGAGAAATTAGCAAAAAAAAAGATTTCATTTGTTACATTTTTAAGTACTTTAGTAATTTATTTTTGTTGAATACTATGTTGACCTGTTATAATTAAATGTCCAATTCAATGAACTGTATTTGAGTTCAACTTTAGTATAAAAGATAGTATTGGCCTTGATAAAAGTTTACAGGAAATGTGTTTTGAGTTGCAAAAAATAATCATAAGTAAGTTTTATAATTATGACCTTTACGTTTTTTAATAATTTGCTCACACTTTAAATATCAGGTAGGCTATCGTTTAATTCAAAAGCACTTTTCACAATTTTGCTGCAAACAGATATACATACTTATAGAAAGTAATTATAGTAAATATTTGTGATTATGACAAATAGAGAAAACAACATATAGTCAGTTTGAAATGGTGAAAGAAATTCACGTACCTGATCAGAAGTTTTATTACATTAGTGAATTCAATGCACCTACTGTAATACACTTTCCCCATTAATGCTACTTTAATGGCCATTATTTGCACTTTGAAATATGGACTGTCAAAATATTATGAATTATTAAATTAATTATTAAACTGATCCTGAGCAAAAAATAAATAAATAAATAAAAACCCGCAGAAAATTAAAATCTTAAATGAATCCAGAAACGTTTACTGCATGAAAAGTAAATCATTTTAATTTATGCGTCACATATAAATCCGCAGCTTAATGCAAGACTGATAAATCATTTCATTGCGTTTTTCAGTGTGTTCCAAACGGGATATATCGCCCTCCGAAGGTCGTTCCAAACCTTAAGTGCTCAAAACTGGCCACTTCTAAGGGCCCTTCGGAATGAAGGATTTCGAAGGGTACAACAGTACAGGCTCCCATGATCCTTTGCACAGGGAAGTTGTTTGATGTCACAGAATGGGTACAGGAGGCTCGGAGTTCGATTTTACCTATAAATGTATGTATAGTATTTTTCTATACTACTGTAATATTTACAAGTTAGATTTGGTACATTATTATGGTCAAAATGACATTGTACTTCAACAAAAATACTTTACAGCTCCCTTTATCAGTCCATTCAAATGTTTAAAATACATAGACACAATATAGGAGTGAGCCCTAATCCCTATTTTAATGAAACTTTATTTGCAGTTCTTCAACACTTTATCAAGTCTGTAGAAGACCTAAAGAGTATTTTTGCATTCATAGCATTCTGTGTTTGCTTTAGTCTGATTTGTGTTTCAGTAAAGATAGTAACCGGTAGCGTCAGTATCTCACAGAGTATTTGACATCATTGCCACAGAATGCACTGCACACCTACAATAATGACGCCCCATTCTCCAAAATATATATATATTTAATAATGTAAATCTTTCATGGGTCTTCTACTAAATATTTCAGTAAGAGACACATTTATGTTATATTAAGCCACACAAGTCTTGATACACGGGGTTCCATTTAACAAACTTCAGTGATGCTTTGGCAAGGCTTTCGCTCAATTTTTATTTTTCCTACTAATATATTGTCAGTTTTGCTAGTATATACAAACAGGGCCGGCGCTACCTATAGGCAGAGCAGGCAGTTGCCTATAGGGCCTCGGGCATGGAAGAGGGGCCTCCTGCCTCCACTACCGTGACATCCCACTAGCAAAATACTAGACTCTTTTTCCATTGGATATAAATGAATTCACAGTGACTCTCACCTGTAATGAAACCAACTATTGTCACCGTATCAAAGTGGGTCCCACCTTCTAAATACATGAAAAAAAGTTACAAAAATGCAACTTTTCTGCAGCTGACTGGCTTTAAGTCATTGAATTATGATTGCACCGAAATGAACATCCTTCATGGGGTGCGAAACGCCTAAACAGGGACGCAAAGAAGTGCATTTCGTAATGTAGGTGTGCGAGTTGTCATCATCTCTTTTGGACTGATTGTAATGTATTCTACAAATAAACGTGTTCTGTCGATCGGCGTTATTTCTGGATAGATCATTTGCCGGTTTATGAGTTTAAAAGAGCGCGAGCGCCGTCGACGCGTCCAGACTGATATACACTTTAAATTTGTGCGTAATGAATGACATCGCGTCATTTTACTGAAGTAAAAGCAAAGTTCGTATTCAAAGTCAAAGAGCTAAAGTAGCCTATGCTATTACAGCACTGCAGTACTTTTTTATGTTTCAAAAACAGTATCTCAACTGATCTGTATCTTTTAAATTCTGCTGTTTACATTATTTTCAAACGCAATACTTTCGGTTTTCAAAACATAAATATTGTTGTTATATTTATTGAAAAATCAGCGTACAATTTTATAAAGTAGTTAAGTATTTATGGTTAAAAAAATTATTTATCTCTTTCACTTTTCATATAGTAGTTGATTTGTGTAGCCTACACTCTTCTGTGGTTACATGAACATTTAAAATCCACGGAACCTTTACATAACACAAAAGGTTCTTTACTGTGGGAAAAAAAATGGTTCCACACTCTAAAAAATGCTGGGTTGAAAATGGACAAACCCAGCGGTTGGGTTAAATGTTTGCCCAATGTGCTGGGCTGTTTTTTTAACCCACCTGTTTTAAAAAGGACTATATGGCTGGCTTAAAATGAACCAAAAATAGGTTTGAAATTAAAAATCACACTAATTACTGGAGGCAACAATAATAATCAAAAGGTGAACATTTATTAATAAGCAAATGTTTATTGTTTAATTATTAACTTTTTTTGGTTAAAAATGATCCAAAATCAATATTTGAGCAAGTACATAACCAGCCAGTGTTCAAAACTATCTAATTATCTTGTCTCGATTCACAGTAAGCTTGTAATAATGTTTTATAATAAGAGCAACATGGCGGATTTCCGCGGGAAATTCAAACATGCAGCAGTTCCTCTGTGCGTCATTATGTCACCTCTGTAAACAGAAAGGAGGAGTCCCGTCGAGAGGCTGGTCGTTTTATCACGTGAGGATGCTGCCGGTAGCGGCACATTTATAGCCTTTTCTCACAGCAGCTGAAATAATTAAACGTATCATTTTGATGGTGGACTGTAATCCAGAAAGGTCCAAATGACAAGCATCAGTGACAACTGGAGATTCATCCGTAGTCAAAAAGCAAAAGACTTGGACTGTGGAGTGGCTACAGAAATTGAAATCTACAGGTAACGCTATATACACATAGTCATAGCAATGCTGATGTTGTTAACATTAACAATTTGAGAACAATATACAGTAATAATAATTTGCACGGTTTGGCATGATCCGAGCTAAGCGATCGTTACATTTAATCACCATTGGCAGCGATATTTATTGTAGGCCTAATGCTTTTTTCCTCAGTTGGTCAGAACAAAAGTGGAAGACATGTTACTTACTTGTTCAGATGACATTTTCCAGTGAAAATTCTTATATTGATCATACTTTCGAGACATAGGGCCCTATAATACACCCGGCGCAATGCGGCGCAATGCGACGCAAAGCGCAGCGCAAGTGTGTTTGCTAGTTTGCGTCCGGCGCCGTTCGCGTTTTCCCGTTCAGCGCCACATCCTTAAATTAGTAAATGCATTTGCGCCAGTTAGTGCGCCCATGGGCGTGCTGGTCTAAAAAAGAGGTGTGTTCAGGCGCATTGCCGGCGCATTGCTATTTTAAGGAGCTGAAAATAGACTGCGCCATAGACCAACTCAAACCTAGTCTAAAGTCAATGACGCAATATTTTTTTGTTAGAGCGCGTTGGTAGAAACTGCGCCTCTGGGCGCGTCCACAGTGCGCGTTGACTTTGCTTATTACACACAGGGATGCGCATCACACAGACATGCCAAATATTAAAAACAAAAGGATTACAGTGTAAAAGAATATTATTGTGTAGGCTACATAAATATAAAAATGTAATGATGAATAATCATTGCGTGTATTAGAATTAGGCTACCTATTTTCAATTCAGCCTATTACTACTTATAATGATGAACGAAATTGGCTAATTAATTGAACAATCGTGCCAATACACATATATATTAACTGACTCATCGCCAACAAATTCCGCCATGTAAATAGCAAATCGCAATGGCGCGAGCGCATCTCGCTCTTAAAGGGAATGGGAGATGACACTCTGATTGGTTTATTGAACGTTACGCCCATTACTCATTAAGAGAATAGGGACAACCCATTTCAAAAATGCGCCCAGGCGCACGGACCGTTTTTCCGTTGTTAAAATAGCAAAAGTGGATTTGGACACGCCCTGAGTGCACCTGCGCCGTGCGCTTTACACTTTGCGTTTAGATCGTTAAAATAGGGCCCATAGAATCTGTGATTCTGAAGTTCAGTATCCACACCGGTGCGGTGACTGACAGCAAACATTAGATTCATCCGCGCTGACGAGCTGTGCCGATGCACAACGCACGTACAGATAACTGTTCCGCATATGACTGCAATTGCAGGTTTCAAACAAGAGATGGCGACAAAGAGGAAAAATCGCGGACTGCAGCTTTAAGCTTGTTAATAAATATTAATTTATTAAATATATTAATGAATGTTAATTTTCAGCATACTTTGGATTCATTTTAAGCAAGCAATACAGTCATTTTTAAACAATAGTTGAGTTAAAAAAACATTTAACCCAAACGCTGGTTTAAAACACCCCAATTGCTGGGTTTGTCTCTTTTCAACCTAAATTGGGTTTTTTACAACTCAGCATTTTTTAGAGTGCACTACCATTTACTGAAAGGTTCTTTGGGGAACCAAAAGTGGTTCTTTTATGGTATCACTGTGTAAAAACTCCCTTTTGGAACCTTTATTTTTAAGAGTGTGTAGTGCATATTTGAAGTATTGCATTGCAATACATATGATAATATAGTTTAAATTGGCTCAACAGGAGGGGAAAATCCTGTCCAAAAAATGATTAAGGCATGGTTTTCATTTACTTAAGTGATTTTCCTTTTCTTTCATTTTACTGTAGGCCTAAACAGTTTGTTATCCCAAATAGTGGGTAGATCTGTTAGGCTACTGTAAATAAATTACTGAACAAATTACTACCAAAAAAAAAAAAAAAAAAAGATAGCATCCTCAACAAACAAATAAGAGATTACCTTAGTTAAAGTTTGATTAATGTGGACATATAAAAATAAAACAAATATTTATAAATGTGTAGCTATATAAAAATTTTAATAACAAATGTTAAATAAAAAGGTAAGGAATAAAGTGCTTTTTATTAGGAGCGGGGGCCTCCAACATAAAGTTGCCTAGGGCCTCCAAATGTCTAGAACCGGCCCTGTATACAAATATACCTGGGATCAGGCTGTGTGTTTCCACTCTTAAACTTCATTGGCTCATCCATAGAGCAGTTACTCTTCAGAGACACACAGCTGGACTCTGGGTTTGAGCTCTTCTGCTGGACTGAACTGTAACAGAACAGATTCAGTTCAATCCTTTAGATTACTGTGATGTAACACAATATTTAACAGTGTTTGTTGAAAGTACCTGCATCCTGGAGAAAAATCTCCATCTCTGGATCCTTGTGAATCACCCATGATGAAGCTGATTAAAAAACATCATAATAACATATGTCAAGTGTGTGAGAGAAAAAGGATCACGTGACTGCATTAACTCGTTTACACTGTTCAACTTCTGAAGAATCACAGACATCTCAAAACACAAAAGAAACCCTTTATTAAAGATTTTATATCAAACAAACAATAACTTAAAATGTCCTCCAGAGATTCATATTAGTCTGAGGAAGTCTCCACACATGAACACTCACCTTGATCAAACTTTCACAAGTTACAGGTTCTCAAATCCTCCAGCTTTAACATCATAAAGATACACGGAAATTCCTGCATAAACTTTGATAAACGTTTCTATTGAACACTTTGTATTTTACCAGCTTAAAATGGCGACAGATGAACTCTTGACTTACTTTCACTTTCTGTTTGTGAGAGAGAGAGAGAGAGAGAGAGAGAGAGAGAGTTTGAATTTTGAAAAAAACTTTATTCACACAACTATACGGCTGCCAAACGAAAACTAAAATTAAAGTAAAATATTGTAATTTAAATAAAGTGCAAAAAACTTGAACAAATTTTTATTAAACTTTTTTTTTTTTTTTTTACAGAAAAACACTGTTATTTTACAGGTATATCATGAATTGTTACTAACAAAACACATTCACTGTAAAACATGAATCTCTTGCATTTAACCAGAAATACATGAATGAATGAATGTAACTGTATGTTACTGCCTCTGAAATAAAGCAACATGCAGCATAACACCGATGATTTCTGGCTCATGCTGGACTGAAGCACAGGCTCTACTCTCCAGCACAACGGTGACCCACAAAACACACGATACAGAAACCCTTTAAATCCCAACAGAACATGAAACACTAACAGATCTCCCAAGATCTCATCTTCATTTATTACAATCCAGACTTCATTTATTTCATACTAAAGTTCTTAACAGAGGTTTAGATGTCGATGTTTTATTGAATAAAATAACGGCTGAAAGCGTTAATGACTTAAAAATCATAATACCAGGTTTTCATAATATGATTCCACAATATCACAAGGTTACAGTAAATCATATGAAATTAACAGTTAATATACTGTGTGATATCAGTGAATCAAGCCCCTTCATGATAACTGTCATAAATAAGCAGCTAAAATCATCTGATCAGAGTTTCTCCTGCATTTTTTTTGCTACAAACAATAGAAACACACAGTTAAAGCAGTCAGAGAAAAACTAACATGAAAAAGTCAAGGGTCAAGAGCCCAACTAAAGCAAATGCTTATCAAACTTTTTTTCAATAAGACATCAGCATATAAATCTTTGTTAATTCTCAATAATAACCTTTGTATAAAAGAAATAAAGTCTGTAATAAGTGAAGATGCTGAAATCTTGAGAGATCAGTTATTGTTTAATGTTCTGTTGTTGCCAGTCTTTTGAATCAAACCAGGAAATACCTGTAAAATAACAGAGTTTTTAACATTTAACAACAGTTTTTGCACTTTATTTTATTTTACTTTGATTGTATGCCTGTCATTGACTTTTTTTTTGTAATTTTACATTTGTTTGTGATTTAAGAAAACAGAAAAAATACTGAAAAAATAGTCATTTTTATGTATAAAATAAGTGAATTACTGTAATTTTTCATTAATGTCATTATACTTAAAATAACAGCCGAGTTGTTAATCTACAGTATTACAGTTTTTTTCAATTGCTAACATACTTTTGTCCAATCTGTAGTCACATTTTCAAAATTCTAAACACATTTAGCAGAACATCCGTCTGTTGTGGCCATACCATTAACACAATTCATGTCGTTTTCACACAAAATGCTGTCAATTAACACATTTCTTAAATGCTTACATTTTCTTTTCATATAAGCTTACCCTATATCATAATCACGGATCTTTCTCATCTTATTTGCAAATGCTTAAACACAGCAAGCCAGAAATGAAGACCCAATGATCCAATCATTAAATATAGTATAAAACCTATACTTTTGCAACAACAGCAGCTCAAAAATATATAAAACAAACACTGAAACAATTGATAAACATTTTTAATTAGCAGATCACTGAAATATTGAGAAATAGCAGATTCCAATCTCAGTTAGAAGTATAGTCAGGCGTTGAAGTTCTTTCCATTACATGGACATACACAGTAAAATAGGACTCTTTGAATCGGATTTGTTCAGTGTGGATGAAGAACAACACAGAGGAGCAGAGAGAAAATAATATCTGGGTAAGAGAGAAGAATAGATGAAGGAGGAAAGGAGAAGTTGGATCAGGACAAGGGAGAAGAAGAGGTATGGGAGAGGAGGAAGAATGCTGGACTGTGCATCTCTGTTTTTTTCACTTACACGTGGAACCTGTGAAAGCTTATTTCTGCTATGAATAGAAAATCAAAAAGGTAATTATGTCTTTTTATCTTACAATTCAATTCCTATAGTTTACATATCACAATTCGGAGGGGAAAAAGTCAGAATTGTGAAATGTATATTCACAATTGCAAAAAAAAAAATAAAAAAATTGTGAGATAAAAAGTCACAATTACCTTTTATACTCTTTTACTCTGTGGTGGAAAAAAAGCTTCAACAGTAACCAAAGGCCATGTATGTTGTTGATCAATGGCAGCAATTTCATGTTTTCAGTTCAGTAAAAGCTTCATGTAAAGCTTTTACTACAACGATTCCACTACCACTGTTCCATATATGCAGAATATGTGGTCTGCGTAGGGCACCAACTACCAAGGGGACACTATCCCAACCTCTATGAGGGCAACATCAACACCACACACCCAACCCCAGAAAGAGATTTCAACCAAGGGGGACACTGAAGTCCTGCATAGGGGACTCATTTGACCAGTAGCTGCCCTGAGCAATTCTGTTACTTCTTCTCTTTTTCTACTGCACATTCTATAAAATAATGACTCACTTCTGTTGCCAAGAATGCACACATTCAACACTCAACCAAACATGTAGAATGGCTTACATGCATTATACTTTTACTGCAGTAAAAGGAAACTGAATTATAAAAACGATGGATTTCATATTTTCTCCAGTTAGAACTGAAACATGACAAGTAATGCAGTTTTCATAATGCCATCAACTGTTAGTATTTTGACAGTCATTGCGCTATGATTGACTATATGTTCATGTTGGATAGAAATCTAGTGTTAGTGTTTGACAGAACGACTTGATTTTGAATCAGGTTTGCTGCGTTTTGATAGAGTTAGTTTGTGTTGAAAAAGGTTTTTAGCATTTTGAAATGTAGAGTTTGTGTTTATATAACAAAATATGGTTTTGGGCAGAAAATTAACTATTTGGCTAATTGTGTGATGTATGTGTGTTGCTGTGTTAAGAGTTTAGAAAAAGTACTTTAAGTATTGCTAAACGCTTGTTAGCAATTGAAAAAAACTGTAACAACAGTGAGTTACAGTGAGTTTTGAGTATATTTTAAAAGAAAAGAAAACAACTATAAAAAAATCTGTTATTTTCTGTAAAATGATTTTTTTTTTACAGTGCAATGAAAAAAAAAAATCACCTTCAGAAACAACACACAATGCTCAATGACAACACCAAATCATCTTCAAAAATAAACAAACCTTCCGTGGTTTTAAAAACTTTAAAACAATCGACACTCACAGGAAAAAAGAACAGGAAAAAATCATTTTCAGAAACACACAATGCTCCATGACTGTGCCAAATCATCTCAGATGTAGACAAATCTTTCATAGTAGCTCGATTTTATTTTCCCTACTAATATATCGTCAGTTTTGCTTGTCCCAAAATAAATTCAACAATTGACAGGCATACTTCTTGTTCTGACTATACTTGAAACCCAGAATAAAAGATTCCCAAGACTTTAAACAGTGACCTGTACACCCATTAAGATTAGGTAAAAATATTAGACAAGGAAAAAGATCCTGAACATTAGAAACGCTCGTCCCAGAGTAATAACAAAGTCCCTTTAAGACAAGTCATTTCACTCGTTGGCCATCTTTGAAACGCCTCTCAGGCATCCTGGGCATCATGCAGCTCCTATCTCTTTGAATGGGGAAACATCAAATTCTCCAAAGCTGTTTGTCAAGATTTCGATTAAATTTCATATTTGAAATCACCAATGAAATCAACTGTCTCATTTTTTTTTTCTTTTCCAAACGCTCGAATCATGACAAAAAAAAATGTATTTTTTAGGCTCAATCAAGCTAATGCGCAGTCCTAAATGCGCGTCTCTTGTGCCTCATTTCGGAGGCGCGCGTGACTGTTTCGGCCGCTGCAGTGATGCATTTGGCTCTTATTTTGAAGGCAGGACGTATTCCGCCATATTGCGCGTTACACTTTCTCCCATTGGAAACAATACGAGTGACACGTTCTATAGTCTTTGGTAATAGTCCCTTAACATTTGTTTCTCTTCAGCTGTGAGACCCGACCTTAGTTTAAATATCATACTGTGAGTATGACTGTCACGTTTCCGTCGCCTGCTGCTTCCTCTCACTCCATTTCACCATTAAGATTTTTTCATTGCACACACCCAGTCACTTCACTCTAGACTACATTTCCCACAATCCCTCAGATAGGCATTGATCACACTCACACCTGTTTCCCATCAGTGACACTTTATAAGCTGCACTCACACACACACTCATGGCTGAGTATTGTTTGTTGATGATCGTTTGCTGCCTGCCTTGACCTTTGCCTGTGTATTGGATTACTCTTTTGTCTTGCCTTCCTGTTTCTGTTTGCTGGTGTTTGACCTCTGCCTGTACAACTACGCTCATATTAATAAAGCCTGCATGTGGATCTCCAACTCCGTTGTTCCGCTCCCTATGTTACAATTCTGCTCCCTATGTTTTTTCTTACTATGGGCCACAAGAGAAATATTAAGAAAATAAATTAGATTCATCTCTCATCATCTCTATGAGAATATGCGCCATTATTCCAGCGTCAGATGCCAAAAGCTCATTCCGTTTTTACTTTCAGTTTCTGTAGAGAATGAGTTTGAGACTTCTTCACCCACATAACTCTCACGAAAAGTTTGCACATTGTTTGTGTGATATCAACTGGCTCGCCGTCATGGTTTAAAATGGAAATATTTTCAGTATTGCGACGTGACATTTTTCTTGATCACCAGTTGCTCGCAAAATGATGGACACTGATTCACATATCGTCCACGTCTTTTTCTATGATAACAGGCTAATTAAATTAAGAGAAAAAATTCTTGAGTGAAAAAATTAAGTGAAAAAATCCCCAGGGAAGTGTGTTAATCTGTGGGATCTAAATGCCAGAACAGGATCCCTTCCTGACTACACTACAGATAATGGGAATAACTATATTTTTGGACAGAGCTTCCCACAAAACATTGTAAACTTCCCAAGTTATAACTCTGATACCCGAGTAAATAAAAACGGGAAGCATCTGATTGAGCTCTGTCAAAGCCTCGGTCTGTTCCTCGTCAATGGCAGGATGAGAGCGGATTCTCTCGGGAGATTCACCTACAGTTCATTTCATGGTTGTTCAACAGTTGACTACATGATCACAGATTCAGATCCATTCACGCTCAAACCCCTGTCAGATCACAGCCAAATTACCATTGATCTAAAGAGGACAAAATACACTAACATAAATTCACAGCCCAGTAAGCTGTACAACATTAGAGAGAAATACAGATGAGCGCAAAACAGCACAGAAAAGTGTGTGACAGCAATGGACCATCCAAAATTATGGTCACTTATAGACAACTTCCTCGACAGAATTTATCCTAATGATGGAGATGGAGTAAATCTGGCTGTGGAGAACATCAATTATATATCTGATTATTTGGCAACTTTATCTAACCTCAAATCCACAAACCAAGATAATGAAAAATGGTTTGATTTAGACTGTAAAACAATGAGGAAAAAATTGAGACAATTATCAAATCAAAAACACAGACGACCAAATGCTGAATTCACACACAGTGTCAAAATTAACACATTTTCTGGGTTTATATAGGTCCACACTAAATAGAGTTAAAACTATACTACATGTGTCAACACCAAGAGAGTTATTTCCACACTAATACTGCGTTCATACAAACCCTGATTTGTCATTAAATGTAATCTGCATTGTTCAACTAAAAACATGTGTGCATTAAATAACAGCCAATACGTTGTATCAGTTTGAACCTTTATTTTCAACAATAACACGTCTTAGACATAACAGTTGAAACAAATTCATCAATTCACCCAAGTGAACTCTGCAGGTCAAAACACCTGTAAAACTTCAAAATGTTAGCGGTTAAACATACTCACTACTTCAAATATCTGTACTTTAAATACATGATGCTCCGAAAAAATGTTGTCAAAAGTTTGTTAATGCTTCCCATGCAATTCCTTTACTTTGGGAGACTCACTGGTAAGACCAACATTAGTGTTGTAGAGTGTAGCAGGAAGATAAAGATAAAGGACCTACATATACAGCAGGTAGAAACAGTAGACTTAAAGTTAAAGCCCCTCCTCCACTCTGATTGGACAGCTGAATAAAAATGTGACAGTGATGAGCGTTTTACTCAAAGTTGAACATTCTTCAACTCGAGGCGACCTGGGGCCCGTTTCAGAAAGGAGGTTAAGTGAGAACTCTTGAGTATGTACCCTGAAATGAGCTTCCTCTGTGACTGTGAACCTAACCTGGGGCCAGTTGCATAAACTTAGTCACTATATTAAAGGGTTAGTTCACCCAAAAATGAAAATTCTGTCATTTATTATTACTCACCCTCATGTCGTTCCACACCCATAAGACCTTCGTTAATCTTCGGAACGCAAATTAAGATATTTTAGTTGAAATCCAATGACTCCATGAGGCCTTCAAAGGGAGCAATGACATTTCCTCTCTCAAGATCCATAAAGGTACTATATAATTTATATAATTTAAATAGACATTTTCCTATTGGGACGTATGAGGGGGTGCATTTCCTGGCGGACTGGCTTGCCGTGAAAAGCACCCCCTCCAAAAATGGTCTCTGTTGGTTCCAGGTTCACATTATTTCATGAGTATAGTAATACGACTGCTGCAATTAAATGGGGTGAATTTCATGGATGTGACATTTTCCTATTGGGACATATGAGGGGGTGCATTGCAGGTTATAGGATTAAGTAGTTGGTTCCATTACATTGGTTCTATTTAAATGTGAAATATACATTTTATTTTACATTTTACATAAATGCAAGACACAAATGTGATATATTATGCATATACATTTTTACAATATATCAACATGCCACAAGTGCAAGTTACACACACACACATACATATTATATATATATATATATATATATATATATATATATATATATATCTATATATCTATATTATATATGGCAATTGGGAGTTAAGATGTCGCAATTATACTTCTTTTAATTCAGTGCCGGATATATATGTGTGTATATATATATATATATACAAGGTAGCGTTTGTTCTAACCCTCCTGACCGGAAAGGCGGCACTCTGGGGAACGGCGGTGTGGGAAAATCAAGATCAATGCTGCTCCTCGTTCCCGGCACTCTCTGCCGAGATGAGGAGGGTGTTCGACCGTGCGGTGGCAGGAAAGGAGGCCACCCGTCAACACATACATACATATATATCATACCTTTTATTATGCGATTTTATAGCAATTTTCATTTTGTATCTCGCAATTCCGAGAAAAAACGTCAGAATTGCAAGTTAAAAAGTCTTAATTATACATTTCTTCTATACATTTCGGAAAAAGGTTTATAAATATAAGTGTATATATATATATATATATATATATATATATATATATATATATATATATACACACACAGGGGCGTAGTTTGCGGGGGGTGGGGGGGTAACCCCCCCAATATTCAAATCCATCAGTTACAACCCCCCAATATTTCAACATGAAAATCACAGTAGATCTATACTAACATATGTATAATTCGTTTATTTTGTAACAATAATTTTGTTTCTAATCGAATATGAGTTTGTCATAATAAATTAGTCCAAAAAGTACCCCCCTTCCATTGAACCGACTGGTAACGCCCAACCAATGAGCGTCGCACTTTCACCAAAACAACGCGAGTGGAGCTCTAATGTTTGAATGGAGAGCACGGGTAGCACCAAAAAATGAAGAGAACCGTTGCCCAGCCGACTATATTAAACTTCTGTTCAAAGAGGGATGTTAAAAAGAATAAAGCATGTACTGAGAAGGAGGTATGAAAACATTGTAATAGCTAGGTACACTCCACATATATTTTAGCTAGCTAATCCATTGCAATTTAGCCAACTATCAGTGTAACTGTAACCAGTTACCAAAACAGCCGTCTGTTTTGTTACTTCATTTTTCAATAGTGTTTTATCAATGAAAAAAATATTCACATCGGTGTTTGTTTTCTTCCTTTATTAATCTGACTTTTGAACGAATTGGCTTGAATGAACAATTTAAGTAGCTCACTTATTAAAACGTCGAATCGCTGCCACCTACTGACGGTTTCAATATTTAACATAATTTCTTTCTTTTTAGAATCACTCCGTTATGTTAGAATTTGATGCATGGTTATAGATAAATTCCATAAAGTTATGATAGATAGATAGATAGATAGATAGATAGATAGATAGATAGATAGATAGATAGATAGATAGACTTTAATGAGAACAAAATGTGGTATAGAATGAGAACGCTAATGATTGATGTTGTTTGTCGTTCATTTAAGGCGGCTATCTTCAAATGCGCGTTCACGCGACGAGGGTGCTTTTCACGGCAGGGGTGCGTTTTTCGGCACAACACCGGAGCTTACCCTAACCAATCTTTTTTTTCCTTGTCTCAAAAAATATCTGCGTCCTCATGAAACCACTGAAACGACTCAAAACGATGTAGTATACATGCCAGACCAGTATGTGGCGCTGTAATTCTGCCACAGAGATGCACTTAAAGCAAGGAATAAGACTTGGAGCATGAGCATAAACCTTGCACGCTGTATACAAACTATAGTAAAGCTTAGAAATAACACTTTATTTTGGCTCAGTAGCTTCTGCAGCACGAACACAAGCATCTAGAGTCTGCTATTGCTGTTGTTGCTGTTTTGTGCTGTTAGTGGCGTCTGACTGGGGTCGACACGTGGGGTGATGACATCATCGTTTCAGAAAATATATAGATAGGCTGTCCACAAGGGTGCCAAGATGGCGTCGTGGAGGACGGACGTGTAATTTGTAGTTCTGGCAGTTGTGGTAGTAATGTGATTAATCAGTTTATTTTAACTCTTCATATATACTTTAGTGTCTTCTATGTGAAAAAATTACCTTTTTTCTGGGTTTATTTGCATCTGGCTTTATTTGCATCAACTTTTGCTAAATGGGAAGAAAGAGACGTGGTATTTCGAAAGCTATGGATGTTGAGATTGGCGCCGAAGTTGAACTAGCTTCTGACGCTTGCCTGAGCAACAGGTTCACTGTGCTTGCTGACCCTCCTTCGTTGAGCGATACGAAATGCGATTTCAGTCTTTGTTCAGCGACGCCTTTTCCAGCGACTCCTGCAAAAAGTCTCTTAAAAAATCTAAAAAGAAATCTGAAACAAGAGAATCATGTGGTGATATCGCCGACATTCTGAATGCCATTCAAGCACTATCTGCAAAACAAGATGCTACTTTCCAAAAACGAATCTCCATCGAGAACTCAACTGATGCTACAACGAAAGCCATTGACAACCTGTCTGTGGTAGTGCAGAAGCTTGTTTCTGATGTTAACGAGAAGATGTGCAGAATTGCAAGAGACATTTCGGAGCTTCAATCTTCAGACAAGGATGTCAAATCTTGCATTGAGCAGCTTGAGCGGTACAGTCGGCATTGGTGTTTAAAGGTGCACTGGGTTCCTGAAACCAAGAATGAGGATCTGCGTTCGATTGTTAAGAATATTCTCGAACATGTGGCACCTGGCGTCTCTGGTAACCTCAATGACGCACTTGACGTGATGCACCGGGTTGGGAGACGGAACCAGGATCATGGCACTCATCGAAACATCATCATAAGATTTTCTACGCGATCATTCCGAGACACCGTTTGGAAGGCTGCGAAGGATAACACATATCTGAAAGAGTCGCGTCTAAGTAATCCCTTAATTTCAATAATGCACTTCACTGTTTTTGTAGAAGACATTACTGATTGATCACCACCTACCCTGTTCAAGGACAAGAAGTTAACTTCTTTAGCCAAAGTAGGTTTTCGTGTTTACCAGCTGTTTAGCTGGTTTTTGTTGACTGCATTTAGTGTTCACTGTTCATGCATTCTTTTGAGTTTTCTTCTTTTAGTTTAGCCTCACTTAATGTTAGAGGTTTAAGAGATCATATGAAAAGGAAAGCCTTATTTTTGTATTGTAAACGTAGTAATGCAGATTTTATTTTTGTTCAAGAAAGTCATTCTTGTGAATCAAACACCAATTTTTGGAAAACTCAGTGGGGAAACTCAGTCTTCATGAGTCATGGATCTACTCGTTCTGCTGGAACTCTAATTTTGATGCATAAATTTAAAGGTGACATTTTGGATTCTGATTCATCTGATGAAGGTAGATGGATCATACTAGTGTGCAAGACTGAAAATGTGGTATACATTATATGTAATGTTTATGGGCACAACTCAAGGAATGCCAATGCATCCATGTTTAAAGAATTAGGAGCTAAGCTTAAAAGTTTACGGAGTCGCTTTATTAATGCTTATTTGATTAGCTGGAGATTTTAATGAAACTCCTGATGATGCACAAGATAGATTTCCTACAAGAACTACTTCTAACTCACATGATAATGTTATTTCATGGTTGTGTGAAAATCTTTCAGTTGTAGATGCTTGCTGTTTATTTAACAGTGGTTTTAGAGGTTTTACTTGGTCCAACAAATCTGGATCACGAATTTATCTTTTTCTTATTTCTCATGCTATTTTGAAAGATGTTCATTCTATTAATCATCAGTTTGCCCCATTTACTGACCACATGTTAATTTCCTTAGATCTAGCACAATATAAAAAATTAAATAGAACAAGGGGTTATTGGAAATTTAACAATTCTCTTTTGGAAAATGTCAATTTTAATGATGGTGTAATTCAGCTGGCTAATTCTATGTTCAGTAATACTGAAGACAACCTTGGCTCTAGTTGGGAGTTCTTTAAATTTAAAGTGAGAGACCTTGCTGTTAATTGAAGTAAATAAATTAAAAGGGAAAAAAAAACATTAAAGAATTAGAACTCATTCATAGATTAGGTTTGTTAATGCAGAAAGAAAATCCCAGTAAAGAAGATGAGGTTGAATTGAGCGTATGTCAATCGCATATTGAAAATATGTACACAGAGATTGCTAAAGGTACTTTTATACGCTCTAGAGCGAAATGGATCGAGAAAGGTGAAAGGAATACTAATTACTTTTTTGCTCTAGAGAAAAGAAATCGTAAAAAAACATCTCTCTCTGCCTTAAATGTTAATGGTGTTTTATGTACGGATGCAGGAATGATCTCAAACTTTGTATATTCTTTTTACAAAAAATTGTATACTTCTCAATTTTCTCAAGAAAAATGTAATGATTTTCTTTTGCGTATTCATGATAAGGTGTCACGTATTAATGATGATTTTAAGCAATTTTGTGATTGTCACGGTTCACTAATCCGCTGTCTCATACTGTTGTCTGTGTGTAGGTTTTGGGATGTGTCACTTGATTGTTCTGTGTGGGCGTCGCCACTGATTGCTGATCAGTGGCAGCTGTGGATCATTACACCTGCCTATATAACGCCTTGTCTTTCGTCTCATGTTTGTCAGATCTTTTGTTGAAGTCCTGGTGTTGTCCCGTTGTTTCTCGTGTTTCTTGTTCCTGGATTGGATTCTCGTCGCTGTTCCCTGTTACCGGTCTGTCTCGTTGGATTACTCGTTCTGGATTTCATGCACGGATACTCACACGGACACACGGACTCACCATTCAGGACCATCATTCATCACGGACACTTCATCGCCCATCGAAGTCCCTGTGTTACCCCTCTCCTGCTGTCTGTGTTGCTGCTGTGTGTTTGTTGTCTATTTACCTGGCGTGAAGCTCTATTAAAGAGATATTAACTTGCATTTGTATCCAGTCTTCTTTTCCGTGACAGAACGATCTGACCAACCATGGATGCAGCAAGTTCAGCAGCTATCACGGAGTTCATCAACCACAGTATTTCTCGCATGGATCAGCAGCAGGAGAGCATCTCTTCCACCGGACGCGCTGTTCAGGCGTTGGTAACACAGGTGTCCAAGCTCTCCCAGCAGCTGCAACAACTTCGCACTCCCAGTGCGCCAGCCCCGCCGCCTGTTCCCCCACCATCACCGGAGCAGAGAGACCTGCCTGAGCCCCGCCTTCCCGTCCCACAGAGCTATGGTGGTGAGCCAGATTTTTGTCGAGCGTTTCTTAACAAGTGTTCTCTTCACTTTGCTCTGCAGCCACGCACCTTCGAGAAGGAAGAATCTAAGGTAGCGTTTGTTCTAACCCTCCTGACCGGAAAGGCGGCACTCTGGGGAACGGCGGTGTGGGAAAATCAAGATCAATGCTGCTCCTCGTTCCCGGCACTCTCTGCCGAGATGAGGAGGGTGTTCGACCGTGCGGTGGCAGGAAAGGAGGCCACCCGTCAACTCACCGCCCTGAAACAGGGCAACCGCACGGTCGCCGACTATACCATTCAGTTCCGCACCCTCGCGGCGGAGTGCCGGTGGAACGAGGAGGCGCAGTGGGATGTGTTCCTGCATGGGCTGCCAGTCGTATCCACCGTGAAATCTACGCACTGGACCTACCTAAGACCGTCAATGGACTGGTTGAACTCGCTCTACGTGTGGACTCTCGTTTACAGAGGTTAGAGCTTTTAGAAGAATCTGGAGAGAAGCACAGTCGTTTTTCCTCTGTGGTGGATACGGTCGGTCCTGTTTCCGATCCTGAGCCCATGCAGGTGGGGAGAGCTCGGCTTTCCCGGGAGGAGAGAGAGAGGCGGAGGTCCCAGGGTCTCTGTCTGTACTGCGGGGCGTCAGGACATATCATCAGGACCTGCCCGGTAAAAGACCAAGCCCGATAGTAAACTCGAGGCTACTATCGGGCGGGATCTCCGCCGAGAAGTCCTCGCCAGCCACCCTCCTCCCGGTAAGACTGAGATGGGCAACGCATAACATCACCTGCGACGCACTTCTGGACTCTGGGGCGGAGGGCAACTTCATGGACATTTCTTTCGCACGACAACACGGTTTACCCACATCACCTCTGACGCACTCCATATCAGTCAACGCTCTCAATGGACAGTCTCTTCCCAGTGTCTCCCATACTACTGATTTCATCACCCTCGTCACATCTGGTAATCACACTGACAAGTCCCAATTTCTGCTCATGGACTCACCTCATGCACCTGTTGTTCTTGGACATCCCTGGCTCACCAAACACAATCCCCGCATCGACTGGCAACAAGGAACCATCACTGAGTGGAGCACCCAGTGTCACAAGTCTTGTCTTTTGTCTGCTTGTCCCACGGTGTCTGTTTCTGTTTTACAGGAGGAGGCGGTGGATTTGTCTAACGTGCCCATGGAGTACATCGATCTGAAGGAAGTGTTCAGTAAGTCCCGGGCTGCTTCTCTTCCTCCTCATCGTCCCTATGACTGTGCGATAGATTTAGTTCCCGGTAAGTCTCCGCCTAAAGGCAAACTTTATTCTCTGTCTGTTCCCGAGAGGGAGGCCATGGAGAAATATATTTCTGATTCTCTAGCGGCTAAGTTCATCCGCCCTTCCTCATCTCCAGCGGGGGCAGGGTTCTTTTTTGTGGGGAAGAAGGACTGATCTTTGCGACCTTGTATTGACTACCGGGGCTGAACAACATCACGGTAAAGAATACCTACCCTTTGCCGTTGATGTCTTCAGCCTTCGAGAGGTTGCAAGGAGCGTCCGTTTTCACTAAATTGGACTTAAGGAACGCTTATCATTTGGTCCGCATCAGGAAGGGGGATGAGTGGAAGACCGCTTTTAACACCCCCAGAGGGCACTTTGAATACTTGGTCATGCCCTTCGGGCTGTCCAACTCGCCTGCGGTCTTCCAGGCACTCGTCAATGACGTGTTGAGAGACATGGTTGACCAGTTCATATATGTCTACCTGGACGACATATTGATTTTTTCATCGTCTCTCCAGGAGCACGTTGAACACGTCAGACGAGTGCTTCAGCGGCTGCTAGAGAATGGGCTTTTTGTCAAGGCGGAGAAATGCGAATTTCATGCACAGTCTGTTTCTTTTCTAGGGTACATCGTCTCGTCTGAGGGAATTCGCATGGATCCTGACAAGGTTAAGGCTGTGGTGGATTGGCCAAACCCAGATTCCCGTAAGGCCCTACAGCAGTTTCTGGGTTTCGCTAATTTTTACCGGCGTTTTATTCGCAATTTCAGCCAACTAGCCGCGCCTCTGACCGCCTTGACCTCCCCCAGAACGACCTTCAGGTGGTCAGATGCAGCCCACGCTGCATTTGCCAAACTGAAGAGCCGCTTCGTTTCGGCTACTACTTTGATTGCCCCTGATCCTTCGCGTCAGTTCGTGGTGGAGGTCGATGTGTCAGAGGTGGGGGTAGGTGCAGTTCTTTCCCAGCGATCTCCCTCAGACGACAAGATGCATCCATGCGCGTATTTTTCGCATCGTTTATCATCCCGCCTTTCATGTGTCCAAAATTAAACCTGTTTTCCGTTCTCATCTTAATCCGCCTACTCCGGTTCCTCCTCCGCCGCGACTCGTAGACGGGGAACCAACCTATTCGGTTAATCGTATTCTGGACTCTAGGCGGAGGGGACGCGGATTCCAGTACTTGGTGGACTGGGAAGGTTACGGTCTGGAGGAGAGAAGTTGGGTTCCTGCTAGGGACATTCTGGATCACTCCCTTATTGATGATTACAATCAACAGGTAAGGAGTTCTGGGAACGCCGTGAGGCGTTCCTAGGAGGGAGGGTACTGTCACGGTTCACTAATCCGCTGTCTCATACTGTTGTCTGTGTGTAGGTTTTGGGATGTGTCACTTGATTGTTCTGTGTGGGCGTCGCCGCTGATTGCTGATCAGCGGCAGCTGTGGATCATTACACCTGCCTATATAACGCCTTGTCTTTCGTCTTATGTTTGTCAGATCGTTTGTTGAAGTCCTGGTGTTGTCCCGTTGTTTCTCGTGTTTCTTGTTCCTGGATTGGATTCTCGTCGCTGTTCCCTGTTACCGGTCTGTCTCGTTGGATTACTCGTTCTGGATTTCATTCACTGATACTCACACGGACACACGGACTCACCATTCAGGACCATCATTCATCACGGACACTTCATCGCCCATCGAAGTCCCTGTGTTACCCCTCTCCTGCTGTCTGTGTTGCTGCTGTGTGTTTGTTGTCTATTTACCTGGCGTGAAGCTCTATTAAAGAGATACTAACTTGCATTTGTATCCAGTCTTCTTTTCCGTGACAGTGATTCTGAAATCTCTATAGTTGAAATTGAGGATGCACTGAATTCTATGAAGAGGGGAAAATCTCCAGGTACTGATGGCTTGTCTGTTGAATTTTATTTACATTTCTAGGACGTCTTAAAAAAACCTTTACATAATTTGTTTAAAGACTGTATTAAAAAAGGAGAGATGACTCCCACAATGAAGCAGGGTCTTATCTCTCTGATCCCTAAAACTGACAAAGACCCACTTTTAATTGAGAACTGGAGACCAATATCTCTGTTAAATGTTGATTATAAATTACTTGCTTTAATTCTGGCAGTTCGTTTAAAATCTGGTCTTAACTGTATAATTTTTATAAAGCGTTTGACTCTTTAGAACACCGATTTTTGTTTAAATCTCTTAGCATTTTTGGTTTTGGATGTACTTTCATTAACATGATAAAATGCTTTATAATGACATTAACTCCTCAGTTTTGGTTGGCTTTCAAACTACTAAACGATTTAATTGTGATAGAGGAATCCGTCAAGGTTGCTCCATTTCCCCATTTCTTTTTCTTTTAGCTGTTGAATTGTTATCAATTGATATTTTACAAAATCCTAGTTTAAAGGTATCTCTATATTTGGTAGAGAATTTAAAATATCTCAACTATAGCTGATGATACTACTGTATTTCTAAAAGACCAAAGTCAAATTCCATTAAGTATCAATATTATTAAATCCTTCTCTGAAGCCTCAGGCTTATATTTAAATTTATCAAAGTGTGAACTATTCTGTCTTTATGACACTCAACAACCATTGATCCACCATATTCCCGTAAAAGGCTGTGTCAAGTACCTGGGGATTTTCCTTACTAAAGATAGATTGCTCCGCCAACAACTTAATTTTTCACCTAAAATAACGAAAACTAGAACAATCTTTAATTGTTGGTTACAGCGAGACTTGTCAATCTATGGCAGAGTTCTTATATCCAAAGCAGAGGGTTTGTCTCGCTGTGTTTATCCCTCTTTATCTTTATTTGTTAGTGACAAAATTTGTGATGATATTGACAAAATGTTATTGAACTTTATTTGGAAGAACAGATCTCACAAAGTTAGGAAATCTGTTTTGTCTAATAGACGTTCCGAGGGACTGGAAGTTTTAAATTTTAAGAATCTTGTCAGCTCTTTTAGAATTAGTTGGTTAAAAAATTGTCTTTGTAGTAATAACTCAATTTGGTACTATATCCCCAACGCTATAAATCCCTGTTTATGGACAAGTGGTATGATAGAGGTATTGTTTTTGTTTTGGATTTATTTAATAATGATGGCAATATACTGGAATATGAACAATTTATGTCTTTATATAATTTTCCTTTGTCTGCTAGAACTTTCAATTCTGTCATCAAAGCTTTATCTCCAAGCTATGTGCACTTATTTAAAACACACCTTTTCTTTAATGAGAGGAAAACAATTATGCCTAAACTTTTATTAGACAGAGTTTCCCTTCTTGATAAAAAAATGTAATAGTAAACATGTAAAGCAATTGTTACATTACACTGTTTATACATCCCCTAGATGTAAATCTTTCTGGAACAATGTTTTTGACAGTATTCACTGGAAGAGAGCGTGGTTACTCCCTGAAAAATACTGTATGTCCAATAAAATAAGAGAGGTACATTTCAAAATGTTACATAATGTTTATCCAAACAACTCCCAAATTGCCTCTTTTGTTGATCTCTCTGACATGTGTGTATTTTGCAAAGTTGAGGAAGAAACTTTGCTTCACTTATTCTTTCATTGCATTCATGTTAAATCTCTTTGGGAGAACTTAAGCTGTTATCTTTCTCTTTTTATAAACTGCGATTTAGACTTTTCTTTGAAGGATATATTTCTTTATTTTTCGAGGAGTGACTATGCTATTGATCTTGTTGTTCATTTCTTTGTGTTGCATTGCAAATTTTTTATTCACAAAAACAAATTTCTCCAGACATTGCCTAGATTTCTACATTGCTGAGATTTCCCTTGTTATTAAATCTCTTAAACTCATTGATAATAACAAGAACAACAAATTCCTTAAGAACTATGACCATTTTTTTCTTACTGGCTGAGGTTTCATTTGTCTGTATGTTTTTTTTTTTGTTTGTTTTTTTGTTTGTTTTTTCCTCAATTTATATTAATGTGTTTAATGCAGTGCTGTTTCTTTTCTTGCAATAAATAAAAAACACATGAAAACACAAAGACACCGTTTTCAGATTTATCCACTCTGGGACCCAGTTTACAAAAAATAGCGGGTTCACCTTCCGAAAACGCCAGATCCGTGTGGACGAAACGACTGTCCGATACAAAATTTGTGTGTATTCACAAAAACTCGTCTCAGTGTGGACGGGGCCTAACTCAACAGAAAACTCAGAGTTTCCCATTTCAGGGTAAGTCAACTCAGAGTTGGTTGAACCTCCTTATTGAAACGGGCCCCAGTAAAAAACGGCGAGCTCTCAGCGCTTGAGCGTGAAAAAGACACTCAGCGCCTCGTTACACTCCTGGCATTTAAAAAACACGGCTTTCCCATTGAAAATAAATGAAAAAGTACACTAGCAGCTGGAAAAAACGCTTTGGTGGACACACGGCCTTAATCCAAATGAAAAAAATGTGCAACGACCAGAAATAGGATCAACTCGTCATCTCCAGTGTCAATTAGTCAACTCGCTGAAATAACACTGACTCTGAACACTGGTTTACACTGTAAGTGTTGATGTCCTTCAAATCAACACTTTTCAACACTGGAAAATGAACACCATAAAACAACTCTAAACAACACTGAGAATTTTGCTATGAGATTTGAGCCATCAATATTGTGAGGAACTGAAACAGTATAAAAAGAGAGAACAGTGCATGAAAAATCAGCTAAAAATGATTGAAGAATCTATAAATTCTAACAAATTCTGGGACGATTGGATAAAAAACAACATGAACAAACAGCCATAAAAATGGAGAAACCTGGAAAAATCACTTTGAACAACTTTATAGTGAAATAAAAATGAAATCCAAATATATGAAAAAATGATCATTGTGGAACATACAATTGGTAAATACCAAAACCCATTAGACAGAAATCACATGTTCTTCATCACTTTCAGTCAATGATTCAAAATGAGACTGGAACACAAAACGTCTCGGTTACGTATGTAACCCTCGTTCCCTGAAGGAGGGAACGGAGACGTACGTCAGTAGTGACCGACGAATTGGGATATCGCTTAGAGAGCCCTATCATCTTCGTGTAAACTAAAACAAGCCAATGGAATTGGCGTGCGATATTTGCATAATGCGCACCGCCCCCGACAGGTGTATATAAATAGGAAGCGGATGCAATCGCACTCTGTTTTTCGCTGAGGAGACAACTGGTGTCCGCACTACAGCGAGGGTACAGAAACTGTGGCGACGGGACGTACGTCTCCGTTCCCTCCTTCAGGGAACGAGGGTTACATACGTAACCGAGACGTTCCCTTTCAGTCGGTCACGTTCGACGTACGTCAGTAGTGACCGACGAATTGGGATCCCAACTAAAGCGCCACAGTTACGAAACCCTTTCCAGTGCCCAGCGCAAGCTCAGCCGCCCATAGCACCGGCTGACGGTGAAGGGGGCGAGCTTACACCGAGAGAGTCTACTGCTGTCTAACCACTACCCACTAAGTAAACTAGACTACACTGGGGAAGCGAACCCGTAAGGGACGCTGCGGAGACCACTACCTACCCAATGGGGGAGGAGCTTACGTGGGAAATACACATATGGACTGGCCCGGGGGGCAGTACGCATATGGAGTCCCTGGGATGGCTCCATCTGGTTAGGGGGAGACTCATCTGACAGGTGACAGCAGAGCTGGCTCTGCTAAGGGAAAGACACGGACTCGGCCCGTAGGGAGTTTTAAACCGTGGACAATTACACATATGGGACTGCTCACGTAGAGGGGTCACGACATATGGGCCCCAGCCAACAGACAGCGTCAGCGACGGATGTAGGCCTGGCATCAGACACTCCGCAATGTCCGAGCCGAAGGGGGAGGCGGAGGAACTCGACAGGGTTCGCCAAGCGGGGAACTCGACTGGAGTGAAGTATGCACGTATCCGGCCAGTGGCGGGAATGGCATTGCAAGCCGAAACTTAGAGCAGGTACAACACGTCTACCGACTAGTGGATGCGAGTACACGTGAAGATACTGGCTCTACACGTAGGCTATAAAACCTAGCAAACGTGTTAGGTGTCGCCCAGCCCGCAGCTCTACAAATATCTGTCAGCGAGGCGCCATGAGCCAGCGCCCAGGAAGAGGCCACCCCTCTGGTGGAGTGGGCTCTCAACCCGAGCGGGCAAGGCACGCCCTGGGATTCATACGCCAAGGCGATGGCATCCACTATCCAGTGGGCCATCCTCTGCTTGGAGACAGCCTTTCCCTTCTGCTGGCCTCCGTAACAGATGAAGAGCTGATCTGAGGTCCTGAAGCTTCGCGTTCTATCCACGTAAACGCGCAGAGCGCGGACGGGACAGAGCAAAGCTAGGGCTGGGTCTGCCTCCTCCGAGGGCAGCGCTTGCAGGTTCACTACCTGATCTCTGAAGGGAGTGGTAGGAACCTTGGGCACGTATCCAGGCCGGGGTCTCAGGATGACGTGAGAATCACCGGGCCCGAATTCTAGGCACGTTTCGTCGACCGAAAATGCATGCAGATCCCCTACCCTCTTCAGGGAAGCCAATGCAACCAGAAGAACCGTCTTAAGAGACATTAGTTTCAGGTCGACTGATTGCAAAGGCTCAAAGGGATGACCCCGGAGAACTGTGAGAACCAGGGTCAAATCCCAAGAGGGTACGGAGGAAGGGCGAGGAGGATTTAATCTCCTCGCTCCCCTCAGGAATCTGACGATCAGATCGTGTTTCCCCAGGGACTTACCCTCAACTGCGTGGTGATGTGCGGCGATAGCGGCAACATACACCTTCAGGGTGGAGGGAGACAGCCTTCGCTCCAACCCTTCTTGCAGGAAGGAAAGCACGGATCCGACCGAACATGATCGGGGGTCCTCTCGGCGAGAGGCGCACCATTCGACGAACAGGTTCCACTTCAACGCATAGAGACTCCTAGTGGAAGGAGCTCTAGCGGAAGTGATGGTGTCTACGACCGCTTGCGGGAGATCACTCAGAACCTCCGCATCCCGTCCAGGGACCACACGTGGAGGTTCCATAGATCGGGACGCGGGTGCCACAGGGTGCCCCGTCTCTGAGTCAGGAGGTCCTTCCTCAGAGGAATCGGCCAGGGAGGGGCTGTCGCGAGGAGAATGAGGTCTGAGAACCAGGTCCGAGTGGGCCAATACGGAGCCACTAACAGGAACCTGCTCCCCGTCCTCCCTGACCTTGCACAGGAGTTGTGCGAGAAGGCTCACTGGGGGAAACGCATATTTGCGCAGACCCAGGGGCTAGCTGTGTGCCAGGGCATCCGTGCCGAGCGTGCCGCCGGTCAGGGAATAAAACCACTGGCAGTGGGCAGTTTCCGGGGAGGCAAACAGGTCTACCTGGGCCTCGCCGAAATGCTGCCAAATCAGCTGGACCGCCTGAGGGTGGAGCCGCCACTCGCCCGCAAGTGGAGGCTGCCGTGACAGCTCGTCGGCTGCACGGTTGAGCACACCTGGGACATGAGTGGCCCGAAGGGACCTCAGATACTTCTGACTCCACAACAAGAGATGGCGGGCGAGTTGCGACATGCGACGGGAGCGTAGACCACCTGATGGTTGATGTACGCAACGGCCGCAGTGCTGTCTGAGCGGACTAGAACGTGCTTGCCTGACAACAGCTTCTTGAAGCGGGCCAGCGCAAGATGAACCGCTAGCAACTCGAGGCAATTGATATGCCAATGCAGCTGAGGCCCCGTCCAAAGACCTGCCACTGCATGCCCGTTGTACGTGGCCCCCCATCCCGTGGCAGAGGCATCTGTGGAGACCACAGCGTGCCTGGACACTTGTTCGAGGGGTACTCCGGCCCGCAGGAACGAAGGGTCCGACCACCGGACAAGGGTGCGACGGCAGCTCGGTGTCACGGGGACACGGAGCGTGCCGCACTGCCACGCCCATCTCGGGACCCGGCCGCGGAGCCAGTGTTGAAGCGGTCTCATATGAAGCAATCCGAGCGGCGTGACCGCGGCTGCAGATGCCATATGCCCCAGGAGCCTCTGAAAATCTTTCAGTGGAACCGCTGTCCTGCGCTTGAGCGAACTCAGGCAGTTCAACACCGACTGGACGCGCGCCTCGGTGAGACGCGCAGTCCGTGCAACCGAGTCTAGCTCGAGACCGAGATAAGAGATCCTCTGCCCGGGGGCGAGTTTGCTCTTGTCCCAGTTGACCCGAAGACCCAACCGGCTGAGGTGAGCTAAAACCATGTCCCTGTGTTCGCACAACTGCTCTCGCGAGCTGGCCAGGATCAGCCAGTCGTCGAGATAGTTGAGAATACGAACGCCCTGTTCCTTGAGGGGAACAATGGCCGCCTCCGCAACCTTCGTAAAGACGCGGGGTGACAGGGCCAGCCCGAAGGGTAGGACTTTGTACTGATATGCCCGACCCTCGAACGCAAACCGGAGGAAGGGTCTGTGTCGAGGCAGAATCGAGACATGAAAGTACGCGTCCTTCAGGTCTATTGCTGCAAACCAATCCCGGGGACGGACGCATTCGAAAATGCGTTTCTGCGTGAGCATCTTGAACGGCATCTTGTGAAGATACCGGTTCAGGACGCGCAGATCCAGGATTGGCCGTAGCCCACCACCCTTCTTTGGTACAATGAAGTAGGGGCTGTAGAACCCCGACTTCATATCGGCTGGAGGGACCGGCTCGATTGCATCCTTCGCCAGGAGGACAGCAATCTCCGCCCGGAGAACAGGTGCACTGTCCAACGACACCTGAGTGAAGTGGACACCCCTGAAAACCGGGGGACGCCGGGCGAACTGAATCGCATAGCCGAGTCTGATAGTGCGAATGAGCCAGCGGGACGGGCTGGGAAGCGTGCTCCACGCCTCCAGACTCCGAGCCAGCGGGACCAAAGGCACCACAGACGCACCGGGGGTGGGGCAGCAAGGCAGAGAGGGACCCGACTCGGACGGCATGGGAGCGGCCCGGAGTGAGGTCGGACTCTGCGAGGCAGCAGTGCGAATGGGAGACGGCGCACGGGACGCGGTCTGCGCCACCACACTGTCGCCTACTGGCGAAATGGGAGGGGGTTGCGAGTGGCGAGGCGGGGCCTGACACACTGGCAAACGCGCCTTCTTGTGACCTGGAGTTTGAGGAAACTGCTCTTTTTGTGGCAAAGTGGGTACCGCTGGACTCCGGAGAGCCAGCGGCGGTAGATGGACAGACGCCACAAAATCCCCCCGGCCCTCCTCCGGGGGTGGGAGAGCAGATGGAATACTCTCCCGAAGGGCAGGAACCTTCCGCTCCAGGTCGCCCGTCTCAGGGCCGAGTTTTCCCCGACCGCTTGCCACCTGGCTTGGCAGAGACGGGCTGGGCACCACGTCCGCGACCGGCACCCTGCTGTTTGGCTGGTGTAGGCTGCTGCTTTGCCGACTTAGCAGGGGCGGAGGAAGACGCAGGCGGGCGCCCTCGGCGACGAGCGGGCTGAGGCTGAGCCACGGGCGGCTGGGTGGAGGCAGCAGCGGACCGCCGTGGCATGACATGTCTGATAGCCTCAGCCTGCTTCTGTGCAGCGGAGAACTGTTGGGCACAGCTCTCCACCGCGTCGCCGAAAAGGCCGACCGGAGACACGGGGGAATCCAGGAACCAATGTTTGTCGGTCTCCCTCATGTCTGCCAAGGTCAGCCAGAGGTGGCGTTGCTGGACTACCAGAGTAGACATCGCCTGGCCAACAGAACGCGCTGTCACCTTCGTTGCCCGGAGGGCAAGGTCAGTGGCAGCGCGCAGCTCCCCAAGCAGCTGTTGGTCAGGACCTTCCTGGGGCATCTGCGACAGCGCTTTTGCCTGATAGACCTGCAAAAGGGCCATCGCGTGCAGGGCAGAGGCAGCCTGCCCACAGGCACTGTAAGCTTTCTCAGTCAGACCGGCTGAGAATTCACAGGCCTGGGACGGGAGACGCGGCTCACCGCGCCCGCCAGCGGCCGTTGGACACAACTGCATCGCAACAGACCGCTCGACTGGCGGGAGCTTCGCGTACCCCCTGGCTTCCCCGCCGTCCAGGGAGGTGAAGGCGGACGAGGGACCAGGCCCTGTACGAGCCCCATACGGAGCTTGCCAAGACCTGGTCACCTCATCGTGTACTTCCGGGAAGAAAGGCATTGGGGCGGGACGCTGGATTTGACCAGCGCGACCCCCCCCAAGTACCAATCGTCCAACCGAGATGGGCCGGGACAGGGTGGAGGGTTCCACTCAAGCCCGACGCACAAGGCGGCCCGGGAGAGCACAGCCGTGAGCTCGGGATCCGACTCGGGCCACGCTACCGTCCCGGGCGGCAGCGCGTCCGGATCTTCCTCCCCCGAGGACTCAGGCTCACCTTCCGATGCAGCGGTCGACATCCGATCCGCCGCCGGCACACCAAAGGTAACGGCTGGACAGTCCGTAGAGGGCCCAGCGGAAACCAACGGTGGCACGATGGGTTGCGGTGCTGATGAGGCGGCAGGGGCCCGAGGAGCGTTTCCGCTCGGCGGGAAGCCCTGACCGTAAGCCTCAGGTCACCCTTCCTATACACCGCCGAACCGTCATCCCGGCCCGGGCCGGAAAAAAACGGTCGAACGGGGCACAGGGGAGGGGGCCCCCGCTTCCTGAGACTTCAGGAAGGAGAGTCTCGACCTCAGCACCGCGATAGTCATGTTCCCGCAATGGGAACATGAACCATTCACAAAAGCTGCTTCAGCGTGCTGAATGCCCAAACACGAGATGCAACGATTGTGCCCATCAGCAGGGACCAGGGAACGACCGCACCCATTAACGCACAGACGAAATGACATACTGTCAGGGTTCGTCTGTAAAGCTCTTTTAGAAGGGGAAAACAGTCAACTCGCTCGTGCCGAAGCACACAGGGAGTGACGCGATGTGCCAGGTACACCACTCCCTGGACACACCGAGGAACCGGCCCAAATCGCAACACACACACTTTCACTCTAGGCGTGTGCTGTGAAAACAGCAGTTGAGAGCTATAGCTCGGATCCTCGGGAGCTCGCGACCTCGCAGTAGCACCGTTACACCGGCACACACGGCTTGCTGTGAATCCTCTTCGAGGCAGTTTAGTTCACACAAACAGTCTTCTTAAACAGGACACCACTGAATGGCTCCGAAGCGAAAGACAGAGTGCGATTGCATCTGCTTCCTATTTATATACACCTGTCGGGGGCGGTGCGCATTATGCAAATATCGCACGCCAATTCCATTGGCTTGTTTTAGTTTACACGAAGCTGATAGGGCTCTCTAAGCGATATCCCAATTCGTCGGTCACTACTGACGTACGTCGAACGTGACCGACTGAAAGGGAACATCACTTATGATTCAGTGTCAAAAATGCTGAAGGGTAATGAAGAGGATAGGATATTTTTGATTTATTAATGTATATTTAGACCTATATGGATACAACAAGTAAAACTCTAATATTTAATAGGCTACTGTTCTAAATTAAGGGTATTGTTAATTGAATGATTTTATTATTATTAAAAAAGGGCAAATCTATTAAAGGGATAGTTCACCCAAAAATGAAAATTTGATGTTTATCTGCTTAACCCCAGGTCATCCAAGATGTAGGTGACTTTGTTTCTTCAGTAGAACACAAATGATGATTTTTAACTCCAACACAGTAAAATCAGCAGTGTAAAAATTGCAGTGTTAAATGTTATTTATTCCCAAAGAGTTGAGTTAACAACATACAGTGTTAATGAGTACTGCTTTAAGTGTAGTTACAGGGTGTTAAATGATTTGATTTTTTACACTGAAAGTGTTAAAAAAAGCGCCAGTTTGTCTTGACTCCGCCCCTCTGTGGCTGTTGCCTTGCAAGACGATGAGTCGACGACGCCATTTTCTTCATGCGACTGAGACGGCAAGTGTGATTGCGTTCTCTCTATAAAATTAAATAGCAAATAACTTTGCGTTATCATTGTTAGTTAAAAATATAAACGCCGTTGAACACATTTCAAAATTACTAACTGCGCGTGTTTTTGTCAGGTTTCCTTAAAGGAACACTCCACTTTTTTGAAAATAGGCTCATTTTCTAACTCCTCTAGAGTTAAACAGTTGAGTTTTACCGTTTTCGAATCCATTCAGCCGATCTCCGGGTCTGGCGGTACCACTTTTAGCATAGCTTAGCATAGTTCATTGAATCTAATTAGACCGTTAGCATCACGCTCAAAAATGACCAAAGAGTTTCGATATTTTTCCTATTCAAAACTTGACTCTTCTGTAGTTACATCGTGTACTAAGACCGACAGAAAATGAAAAGTTGGGATTTTTTAGGCCGATATGGCTATACTCTCATTCTGGTGTAATAATCAAGGATCTTTGCTGCCGTACCGTGAGTGCAGCAGGAGCAATGATATTACACAGCGCCTCTCACAAATGTCTCCAGGGTTGCAAGGCATGCTCCCTGTGCAAACGGAGGGTCACAGGTGCTGCGTAATATCATTGCTCCTGCTGCACTCATGGTACGGCAGCAAAGCTCCTTGATTATTACGCCGGAATGAGAGTATAGTTCCTAGCCATATCAGCCTAGAAAATCCCAACTTTTCATTTTCCGTCAGTCTTAGTACACGATGAAACTACAGAAGAGTCAAGTAAAAATATCAAAACGCTTTGGTCATTTTTGAGCGAGATGCTATTTTACTCCAGTGCTGATATATCAATTAACTAAATTAAAAACTAATGATTTATACAACAGAATGAATCAATACTGAATTTACTTAAGCTGAACAATGACACTATATTCTTCGAGAGCCAAAATTATTTTCCCTCTATCACTGTAAAGCTGCTTTGACACAATCTGCATTGTAAAAGTGCTATATAAATAAAAGTGATTGACTTGATGTTTAACTGTAGACCAGTGTTGTTCATCAGAAGGATATTGAGATTATCATCAGTTAGTTTACTGATATCCCAACTTAGATCAGTACAGGTCATCAGATCGATCAAACACCTACAGCCTCACGGTACCTTTTATGATCAACAGGATCAACATCACTGTTGTAGTCAAGCTTTTGTTCACAGTGTTGACCTGAGTTTACGTCTGACATACTGAATCTCTCTAGTACCTTTGAAATGGACCTTTTCTGATTCGTTTTTACGACTCCTAGGAAATGTTTGTGCTTTCCCAGATCTTTCATTTTGAATCTTACTGTCAGCTTTTTCAGGAAGTCTCTTTGTAATCTACACCCATCACCTGACTATAGCCTTTAGTGACTTATCTGGCCTTGTATGTCTAAATATCATCTCTATTATTTTTGATAGCATAGACTCATCATCCCACTGGAAGCGTAGTTTGGTTAAATGTTTCATTCTCCTTAAGGGAATCCCCCTTTCATGGCCTCGCTTGAACTCAAACTTCCTTGAATGTTTGTGGTAAATCACACACTCTGTAACAGTAGTCAACATTGGTTAGAATCTGGTCATCACACTCAAGTCAAGTCTGTATGGGGTAAAAGACAGTATTGTATTACCCTCAAGGTTCAAGGTGCTTTATTTTTCACACACATAAACATGTGATGCATGTAGTGAAATGGTTTTCCCCTAGTTTCTTGCAAAAATTGACATATGGACAATGCAAAAAACTAAGAAAAATAGCATAAAAAATAAACCAATAATATATAAAAGCATCAGAAGTATACATAAAATCGATATATGATAATAATATATGTGTTTATATGAGGTTTAAAAGTTCTGCAGACTCATTCAGTTGCCTTATTCAATAGCTGGATTCCCTGAGGATAAAAACTCCTCCTCAGTCTCTCTGTGTCGGTTCTCAGGATCCAGTATGAGGAATGACAATAAGCTGTGTCCAGGATGGTGAAAGTCTTTAATAATTCTATGGTCCTGGTCCTGCATCTCCGAGTGTAAATGTTTTTGATGCTGAGGAAAGAAATCCTGATGGCTTTCTCTGTGGACCATACCACTCTGGACAACACTTTATGATCTTGGTCCGTTGTGCTTCCAAACCAGGAATAATACTCTCGTGTGAGTAGGCTCTCCACAGCTCCTCAGCACTTTTTGAGAAACCTTAAACCTGGCTAGCCATCGTAAATGATAGATGAGTTGAGTTGCCCTCCTTATGAAGTGACGAATATCGATTTTCCAGTAAAGACCTTCTGTAAGATATACCTCAAGATGTTTAAAACTGCTCACCCTTCAGCTATGACTCCACCGATCATCAAGGTGCTGTACTTCCTCACTTATTTACTTCCATATCAATGATCATCTCCTTAGTCTTAGTGACATTCAAAGAGAGATTATTAATATAACACCATATGAGGATTTACACATATACTTTTTAGTTTATGTAAGGTAACGTGAAAATAAGCAGGCGGTTTCAAATCTGACGAAAATTAGAGCGCTGCAGTTCCATTTTTCACCACAGATTCACACTGGAATATTGAGTGGCGCTGTAGAGCTGGAGAGACTCAGACTCTCTTTAACCTGCTTATAATCATGATACACGTCTGCTTAAGAGCTAAATTTTAATATATCTCGCTCACTTCATGACTAGAAACACATAAAAACAGTTCTCCAGTGAACTGAAGACATGAAGTTTGTTTGTAGGTATAAATGTGCATATTTCTACAGTGGACCAGCTGTCTGTTCAGGGTGTTTCTCTGTCTTATATAAAGCATCTTCAAGTGTTCACTATCAAACACCGGTGTGTCAGTAAAGTGCAGCAGCTGAGCAGGATTGAGACACTGATCTGAGGAAGAAACTGTCCATTAAACAACTGCGTTTTTCGTATACAGACAACATTATCAAAACAATCCACGTTCACATGGATCCACGGAAACAACTGAAATCGCTGTATTCTGCTGCCAGGCCAGTAGATGGCGATGCCACTTTGTAAAGAAAACTATGTGCATATAGACTGAAGGCGTAAAACACATGTACGTGACGTCAACGTTTTCACAGATTCATGTTTTTGTAGTTGACACCGAGACGATAACGGTATTATTTTCAAAAACATACACTTTGAAACTCGTTTTCAAAAGATGTTCAGGTCTTCAGCTGCTGGTATCTGATGTGTGTTCTTGAGAACATGATGAAGGGTTTTGATGAGAGAATCTCTCCTCAGTTTTGACATCAGAATCAAACTTTATAGGCTCATCTGGATCACATGACACTAGAAATCACAAATATATATATTAGATTATCCTCATTGTTTGTGTTTGTTTATAATGTTCTCAATCTATAACACTTTCTGTCAATTAAACACAATCACACATCTGTGAACTTTCAATAAGTTAGATTCTATATTCAGACTGCAGAAAGTGACGAATCTCTCTGTATGTGTCGTAAAGTGTAAAGTATAATGATCAATCACTCACAGCTTGGCTTTATTCTGTCCATACTCTCACATCTAACAAGTCTCAGTTCTCTTTTCTCTTGTGATCCACTGGTTTGTGTCTCCATTTTTCTCTCTGTCTTCTTGTTTTCTGCTGCTCTGTGATTTCTGGGGCTCCAGCAGTTTTCTGGATGTGTGATTTTCTTTCTCCACTCCATTTGAATCTGTTCAATCACACAGAAAACAGTTTAGTTAATGGATTAATTCACTTTCAAATGAAAATTAGTCCAAGCTTTACTCACCCTCAAGTCATCCTAGGTGTATATGGTTTTCTTCTTTCTGATAAACACAATCTGAGATATATTAATAAATATCCCGATATATAACGCAATATAACGCATCCGAGCTTTATAATGGCAGTGAACGGGACCAATGAATATGAGCTGAAGAAAGTGCCTCCATCCATCATAAACGTGTACTCCACACGGCTCCGGAAGGTTAATAAAGGCCTTCTGAAGCGAAGCGATGTGTTTGTGTAAGAAAAATATCCATATTTAACAAGTTATAAAGTAAATTATCTTGCTTCCTCCAGAGCGCCTTCCATATTCAACTTGCGAAAAGCTTAACTTGTGTCGCTTCAGTTACACTTTTTCCATAAGTTGAATAGGGAAGGCGTTGGACGTAGTCTAAGAGTCCTGAACTGTGAGAGTTTTACATTTTCTTTGTAAGTTGAATACGGAAGGAGGTGTGGCAGAAGCTAGATATTTTACTTTATAGCTTGTTAAATCGTCTCAGGTTTTGCATATAACCGTAGTTCCCTGAGAATAGGGAACGAGACACTGCGTCAGCAATGCTTTGGGGAACGTCTCATGTGAACACCAAGAAGTGAAAAGTTTCAGCGCGTAAAGTTTCCTTGTGGATGGAGCTCTGGAGTGAAGTATGAAGACTCTATGAGTTGGGCGCCCTCAAAGACCTCTGTCCTCCGACCCTCCGACGTTTCCATTCCTCCAGAAAATCTACTAAGGGAACCAGTCTCTCGAGACTCTGGTGTAGTTAATGCAGTCACTCCAATGACTTGAAGCGTACTGGCAGGAAACAACCTTTTTGACTGCTTTTTTGATCCAAAATGGTCCCTTTATATTGGTTACTCTAAATGACATCAATGAAATTCATTTTTCCGGACATTTTTCTCATAACAAAGCAACGACTTCTACACATAATTTTAATACCCTTTTACACTATGTTGATATATGATGTTATAAAATCATGCCAGAATAAAAAGTATATACATTTATTACATTTTAAGATATTTTAATCACAAATAATTTGGACAGTTAAAACGCCAAGCGTCAATTTAAATCATCTTTGCTCAGCTGCATGACCACAGATCTCTTTCACCAAAAAAATCATTCTGTCATCATTTACACATCAAGATCAACACTGATAATCAGATCCAGAACGTTCTTGTGTGCAAAACATCTCTTTCCTTCTCATTACAACATGACAGTAAATTACAGCTCATCAGTTCCAGTTCAGGGATAAAACAGTTCAATATAAAACATGTTTCTACATTCATGATGTAAAAAAACATTAAAGAAGTTTTAGGCTTTGTTGCCACTGACAATTAAAGTGTACAGTACTGTACCTTCAGTATTGAATGAATAAAAACTTCACAAAATAAATATAAAAGTCTTTTAATCACCTTGTGATGAGCAGGAAAAAGGAAACATTGACGCAGCTCCGAAATCTGTGCTGATGTTTTGCTGATGAGTTTCAGAAAAAAGTTTTATAAAACGGCTTTGATGAAACGCTAAAGAAACCGAGTCAAATCAAAACTAATCAGGTTTGGTTGTATGTGTTATAAACCCGCCTCTATACAGTACTGTCACATGACAGGAAATGATGAGAAGAAACCCTCTAGTGTGTGGATTTAGCCTTGACCACACTCTCACACCTTGCTCTTCCTCGTCCTCATCCTCGTCCTCCTCGTCCTCCTCGTCCTCAGATTGTTCATATCATCATTCAGTTCACCTGTGCTCTCTTCTGAACGGACTCATATTTCATTCAGTTGGTTTGATCACATCTTTAGAAACAAGTGTGAACAATTTTAGCTGTTGTGTGTAAATGATGACAACTGTGTTGAAGTTGTGCTTAACTTGTGCAGCTTGTGTTTGCTGTTTTGCATCACAGTGTGATATGTGTGTTTTAGTGAGTGAGAATGTGTTTAGAGTTTTCCAAAAAGAGTGCATGAGACTGAGCGTATGTACGAGAACTAGGCAGGAAGTGTGTCTCTCTCTGAGTCGCTCTCGGGTGTGCAGGTTTATGGGTTATTCTCTATTGAACGTTCTGTTGGAAGGTTTTTGTTCATGAAAATGAACCGTTAATGCTACTGTATATTTAATGCTGGGGTCTTTTTTTGTAATTTTGATGCTTGTGATTCTTATTTTGAGGAATATGTTTTCTGCTCATTGAATTTCATAAAGCATCAGAAAGTTTGAGAGCGGTTCACGTGTGAATGGAGTGTTTTGTGAGGGAACATTTTCCAGTTCATAGTGAGGTTATCCTGTGGTTTAAACATTAATTCAGTGCATTATTTGTGCATTACTGTGATGGCCGAACCTACGGCCACACAGTGAGAAGGGTAACTCCGCACTATACATTCATTCATAACGCATCGCTCATTCACTACATGACGCATACATTTTCCCCTCACACATATTTCTCTATACATTTATTCACATATTTGACTTCCCTTTGTTCTGTATTTATTCTCTAAGTTGATAATATAGATTCAAGGTTCATTTTACATATGTAATAAAAACGCTACACATATTTGATTTGACCATACTTGTAATGCTTTATTTACTTTAGTAGTTCGTTCGTTGGTTTGGAGAGCACACTTACTAGCTTGCGTTGTGCTATTCTCATATTTTGTTTCTTTGAGTTTAAGTTACCGTGATGTGGAGTTTGATTTGATTTTTCTTCTTACTTTTATTATTAACGTTCATTGTTTATCTTTATTATTTTGGTTTCATTTGTAATTATATTTACTTTGACTAGTGAATTGTGAATTTATTTGTTGATTTACAAAATGTTGATTGTATGTTTTCCCCTGTGATTTTTGTAATTACACAGACAAGACTTACCCAGGGTGCGAATTACGGGGGATTGGGTGGATTTGACCCCCCTAATGAAGGCCTGATCCCCTGTTGGGGGGTCAAAGAAAGTAGTCTACCCATAATATGAAGCGTTAGCTATAAATATGAAGATTGAGCATTACATTTACTGTAGATTTATTCCATAATTACTGAGAATGTTACATAATTCAGTGCATTTACATGCACCCACATAATGCGATTATAATGGGATTTTGGCAATATTGCAATTAAAATGTACCTCATGTAAAAGCAATACTTCGATTAAAGTAATGCGATTAAGCTCATAATCGTAGTAACTATAATCACATTAAACTTGGTGGTGTACGCCGAACACCTTAATCTCATTATTCTCGCTCTGATCAAAGTGCACACATGCTCAGATGTTCACAGGTGCCGTGTGTTGTTCACACAACTTCATGAATGAACTCTGTGACATTATTCACAAGTTTTCTCTTCTCCAATTCGCTCTGTCAGCACAATTCACTGCGCAGTCTCTGCTTTTCATGCTTTTCTTGTTTTTCATGCTACTGAAATAATCAATATTATTTTTTTTCTAATCTGCAAAAAAGCAATAAACAAATTTACAGTTAACGGTTAGCTTGTTTTGTGTGTAGTCAGAATATGATTTGCTTTTTCCCCACCAAAGAAACATAAATGCAGCTTCTGTTCCACCTTTGCTGTTTAAAAATGGCTTTAGTTGATGGTTGAAAACATTTCATTGGCAACAGTCTGTAGAAATGTGATTGATTAAAGTAAATGGTTAAATTTAGGTATTTGAACAACAGATTCAAGAGGATTTTAATAAGGTGATTTAAAAAAGCTGTCTTTGATAGGAATTCAATTTAATAACTGTGGTGGTTTTTACTCCTTGCGCCCAAACCCAAAATTGGTCTTTGAGAATTTGGTTCAAGAATGAGTTTACTGTCTAAAACATGGCAAAAAAAAACAAAAAACAAAAAACTGCATTTCTTGTCATGTTTCTGTTCTGCAATCGAACATATGAAACAAAATCATACAACAAAGTGTTTCATCATCAGATTTGTTTCTTTCGTTGGTCTTATGTCTGAAATACCAGCACTAATATCAGTCTGATCTCAAAGTTATAAAGCTTCACTGATGGAAAAACACATTTTTTCATAGAAACACAAAGATGAAAATAAACACAAAAGCGTTTCAGTAAACAAATATTATTCATATTTATTTGTACAAGAAGTGTAACTAGTGTTATTCTTTAGTTCGGTAGTACAGATTCATTATGGTGAAATTCATTCTTAAAAAAAAAAATTAATTCCAGTTCATATTTCTGTATTTTCTCCAACTTATACTACATTGTGTTCTAATAATAAATAATTATTATCAGTGTCTTAAACAGTAACATACTGTAAAGCTTCATTCACAGAGACTCATTCATAAAAAATGCACAGAATGAAAAAAGTGAATTTGGTGAATATTCTTCTGTTTAGACAAAAGGAAGCACAGCTTTCTAAAGAGAAAACACTTTCTGTCATTATAACAAGTGTCAGTGTCAGTTCTACAGTGTTTGACCTCTATTCAGTCTCTGTATATGAAGAGTGAGTCTCACCTCATTTCTGAAATGTCTGTGGCCTGTTGCATAAAACCGGTTTCAGTTTCTACCAAGTTTGAGATTAGTTTGAGTGAACTCTGTTTTTTCGGGCTCATGGTTTTTGGCGGGTTTCAATGCTATGGTAACTTACCTACACGGATAACCTGCTCCGAAGCAGCTTTTATTCAGGGTTAAAGATCACAAACCAACACTCGACCCATCAGCTGTGAGTAAAGTTACACATATCTGATGCAATAAAGCCACTCCCCCGGTGTCTCTCACTCCAAACATGTTAGAGACAAAATTGCTCATCTTTTGCTGCCAATTATTTATTATACTTATATTATATTAATTATAATTATGTATAATTAATATAATTGTAACGAAGGCGGGACTCAGAGTGAGATCCAAATGCAGCGTTTATTAGAAGTAAGAGTGGTCGTACAGGCAGGGTCAAAACAGGAACAAACAGGAACAGTGAGGAACAGGCAGAGTCGTAGTCAGGGTACAGGCAAGGATCGAGGCAGGCAGCAATGGGTCGTAAAACAGGAATCAGGCAGGAACAGTAACAAACGGGTAAACAGGGATATAACGCTCGGAAATGTCACACTGGGTAAACAAGACTTCGCAGTGAGGTGGTGTGTGTATGAGTCTTTTATAGTCCAGGTAATGTGTGGCAGCTGGGTGTGGTGATTAGTGTGGAGTGATTGTGAAGTGAGTGCAGGTGATGAGCAATGGAGGATCATGGGAAATGTAGTCCGGGATGTGACAGGAACAGACGTGATCGTGACATAACGCCCCCCTCCCGGAAGGCGCGTTCTCGCGGCGTAGATGACACCAATAGGGAGGGGGGTGGGTGCATTGGAGCTCTAGTGGCGGACAGGAACGGAGTCTCCAATGCAGGTTCCCGGGCCGCCATGGCGGGTCAGGTGCTACGGGCAGCCATGGCGGGTCAGGTGCCACGGGCAGCCATGGTGAGTCCGGAGTGTCAGAAGGCCATGGGGGATCAGGTGGCTTGGGTAACCTCGGCAGGTCAGGTGACTTGAGCAACCACGGCAGGTCAGGCGGGTCAGGTGGCTTGGGCAGCCACAGCAGGTCAGGTGGTCTGGGTAACCACGGTAGGTCAGGTGGTTTGGGTAACCACGGCAGGTTAGGGTCCATAAACGGCCATAATAGTTCAAAGGCCAATGACGGCAGTGGCCAGGCAGAGTGCCCACCCACAAGCTCCCCACCCTCAGGTATACTGCTCCCCCCCAAAAAGTTCTTGGGGATTTCAACGGGGTCTGTTGCGGCCTCGTGGGCAAGGAGTTCAGGTGGTTCCGGCAGGGCCAGGCGTTCGGGTGGTGCCGGCAGGGCGAGACGCCTGGGTGGCGCTGGCAGAGCAAGGAGTTTGGGCGGCGTTGGCAGGGCTAGGAGCTTGGATGGCGCCGGCAGGGCCAGGAGCTCGGGTGGTGCTGGCAGGGCAAGGAGTTCAGGTGGTGCTGGCAAGGCAGGGAGTTCAGGTGGCGCCGGCAGAGCGAGAAGCGCAGGTGGCGCTGGCAGGGCAAGAAGCGCAGGTGGCGCTGGCAGGGCAAGAAGCTTAGGTGGCGCCGGGCGAGCAAGCAGCTTGGGCGTAAGAGGGGGAAGAACGGAAGAAGCCTTCCTCCTCCTCCTCTTCCGAGGATGAGGCGATGCGGCCATCTTGTCCGTAGACACAGGCAATGTGGCCCTCTTGTCCGTAGACACAGGCGATGCGGCCATCTTGTCCGTAGACACAGGCGATGCGGCCATCTTGTCCGTAGATACAGGCGATGCGGCCATCTTGTCCGTAGACACAGGCGATGCGGCCATCTTGTCCGTAGACACAGGCGATGCGGCCATCTTGTCCGTAGACACAGGCGAAGTGGCCCTCTTGTCCGTAGACACAGGCGATGCGGCCATCTTGTCCGTAGACACAGGCGAACTTGAGAGCGTTGCAACCGGTTGGCTTGAGTGCGAAGCGACCGCCGGGCTTGAGTGCGAAGCGGCCGGCGGGCTTGAGAGCGAAGCGGCCGGCGGGCTTGAGAGTGAAGCGGCCGACTGGTTTGAGAGCGAATTGGCCGGCGAGGACTTGGGGATGCCAGTTGCTCGGACCGTAGTCAGTGGAGGATCAGCCACACCGGAACGCAACCCTCTCCGCTCCCGGACTGATCTAGAGACGTGACGTGACTCTGGGTGATCAGCGGCGATGTGACTTTGCTCTGGGCGATCAGCGAAGGCGTGACGTTGCTCTGGGCGATCAGCGAAGGTGTGACGTTGCTCTGGGCGATCAGCGAAGACGTGACGTGACTCTGGGCGATCAGCGGAGACGTGACGTGACTCTGGGCGATCAGCGGAGATGTGACGTGGCTCTGGGCGATCAGCGAAGACGTGACGTGACTCTGGGCGATCAGCGGAGACGTGACATGACTCTGGGCGATCAGCGGAGACGTGACGTAACTATGGGCGATCAGCGGAGTGACGTGACTCTGGGCGATCAGCGGAGATGTGACGTGGCTCTGGGCGATCAGCGAAGGCGTGAACTGTTGCTGTTGTGATGGTAGCCGTCATTTCGTGCGTGTTCCTTGGTGCGGCGGCCGTTACGTGATTTACCATGGTGTCGGAATCCTCCGCGACACCCACAGTAAAACGTGAACCATCAGATAACAGGGCAAAGTCCAGGAATTCCACGAACGACCCTCGGGGACCATTGGTAAGCAAATAGTCCTTTAGTGGTTCATTTAATCCATAACAGAAAAAGTCCATGAGGGCACAGTCCGGTAGATCAGATAGGTAGGCAATATCCAAAAATTTCTGAATATGTGCCTCGAGGGTACAATCACCTTGACGCAGGCTGACGAGACACCATGCCGGGTCCATGCTGAGGCTGGACATGCTCAGAAAAGCTGCTGGATCTTGGTTGGCGAAGTCTTCTGTAACGAAGGCGGGACTCAGAGTGAGATCCAAATGCAGCGTTTATTAGAAGTAAGAGTGGTCGTACAGGCAGGGTCAAAACAGAAACAAACAGGAACAGTGAGGAACAGGCAGAGTTGTAGTCAGGGTACAGGCAAGGATCGAGGCAGGCAGCAATGGGTCGTAAAACAGGAATCAGGCAGGAACAGTAACAAACGGGTAAACAGGGATATAACGCTCGGAAATGTCACACTGGGTAAACAAGACTTCGCGGTGAGGTGGTGTGTGTATGAGTCTTTTATAGTCCAGGTAATGTGTGGCAGCTGGGTGTGGTGATTAGTGTGGAGTGATTGTGAAGTGAGTGCAGGTGATGAGCAATGGAGGATCATGGGAAATGTAGTCCGGGATGTGACAGGAACAGACGTGATCGTGACAATAATATATTCATATATTATATTAATTGACAATTAATATTAAACTTTGCTTTTAAATTGATATAACACATGAATTAATATATAAAGCTTTTAAAGGTCCCGTTCTTCGTGATCCCATGTTTCAAACTTTAGTTAGTGTGTAATGTTGTTGTTAGAGTATAAATAAAATCTGTAAAATTTTAAAGCTCAAAGTTCAATGCCAAGCAAGATATTTTATTTAACAGAAGTCGCCTACATCGAACGGCCAGTTTGGACTACATCCCTCTACTTCCTTCTTTAATGACGTCACTAAAACAGTTTTTTGACTAACCTCCGCCCACAGGAATACACAAGAGTTGCGTTTGTAGAGTGTGTTTGTCGCCATGTCGTCGAAACGCTGTTATTTTCATCCCACAGTCCAATCACCGGGTCTGATTCCGGCTCAAATTGATAGGGTAAAATTAAAGACATGTTTACAATAACACTGAGCGTATGCATCTCCACGTTATGGTAAGAGGCGTGACCTTTCCGGGCACGGTGCGCTCAGAGCTGTCGAATCACAACACAGGAACCGCTGGCACAATCAGAACTCGTTACGTATTTCTGAAGGAGGGACTTCATAGAACAAGGAAGTCATCAGCCCGTTTTTATGACAGTGGAAACAGCGGTATACAGATAAGTAAATTATGTGAAAAATACTGTTTTTTTACACGCGAAACATGAACACATGTTATATTGCACACTATAAACACAATCAAAGCTTCAAAAAAACACGAAAAACGGGACCTTTAAACAAATTAAGCTTATGTGTACTTATTTAAGCTCACTGTGAAACTCTTATATTAGGCCTACAATGTAAAAAATGAATGTAATTTTAATGGTAAAATATTGTAAAAACGCTACGGGAAAGAAAAAAAAAAGTTAACAGGTTAATAATACGTTCCCATAGTATATACAGGGAAAAACTGTAAAAGCTCTAACCAGACATTTTATGTAATTTTCACAGTAAAATGCTGTAAATTTTACAATTTTTAGAAGTAAAAAAGAACAAATCAATGTATAATTTACAGTCAAAAGCTGTAAACTGATATAATATTATGTGACACTCCATTTGAAAGTATTCTGTTTCAATAATCATGTTTCTTAATAGTTTTTGTTATCAGTTATGTACATTAGGGTTTTATGTTACATCTTCTGTTGTTTAATGAATGTTTATTGCATTATTTAAGTATTGTGGGTTACCATGATGGTATTTTGCGTTTGCTTGAATGACTCTGTTCTTTATATTTCTCGTGGAAAAGCTACTTGTGATGAACTCTGATTCTTCATGTGGCTTTCTCTTTTACCACCTCATTATTATGGTGGTTGTCAGTATATGTTAAAGTACAAAACAGATTTTAGTAGTAGTGTGCATTGTTCGATTTACAGGTTTACATTCAAATTTTATTGTTTGAAAATTACATTTTTATACTGTAAAATATACAGTTCGTTCTGTAAATGTGTTTACAGTTTTTCTGTATTTTTTACAAAATTATTCTGGTAACCACAGCTGCTAAAATTATTTTGTAAAAACTACTGAATTTTTTTACAGTGTATATGTAACCCAGAGTGATTACAAATAGAAACAAGATTAAGAAAAAAAATGGTAAGCCAGAGGAGTTACTAAAAATAAAAGAAAAAGAAAAAAAAAGTAAATTAATAACTAAATGCATAAATGCAAAGTTAAAACTTTTCATAAATGATCAAAAACAGTGTTTTCTTTTTTTGTTATTTTTCTTGTTATTTTGTTATGTTGAGAATGTAAAATTAATGTACATAGTTGAATGTTATGTTGCCTTTAAGAGAATGTGAGGTGGAGTTCACTGTCGACCTATCAGGAGAGAGACAACGTGAAGCAAGCGGATGACGTCACCAGCGCGCGAGAGAGGAAGAGAGAGAGGAGCTGGAAACAGGAAGATCGGCGGAGATCATTCTGACTGAAAATATTAGTAATTTCAAACCGAAACCAGATAAAACATCTAGAAAGATATTGATTTTTTTTAACTGAGCTTTATTTTGTTTCTTGAGTGATTTTGAGTTATTTTTGAGTGTTTTTCAACGTGAACACGGCGATGACGCAGTTTGAGCTCATCACCACAAGGAACATGGCGAGCCTCCCAGCGAATCTTGATTACGACGAAATCGTCGAGCGATTTCAGTAGATTCTCTGCAAGTTTTCTCCGGACGGAGGAAAACAATCTTTGAGTGAACAGACATTGAACTCTCTTTTCTTCCTATATGAGATATTCTGTTCAATACGACAGAAGAAGGCCTGGATCATTACATCTAACGTCTCATTCAGTTTTGGTTGATTGTTCAACACAACGGTAGGCCTGGATTATTGCATCTAACGTCTCAATCGGGTATGTACGATTGGTGTTCTTTTTGAATTCAGAGACATTACTGAATTTATTGGTGTTTGAACTGTTTACACATTAACAGTTGAACTGTATTTTTTTTTTATTATTTGTTTAATTATTCTATACCTGTATTTTAATTTGAAGAAAATATTTATTGGGTGAAATAGTTGAAATGCAAGTTGTTTTTTTGCTAAATTGTCTATTTGAATATCACATTCAAATTGAAAGTACAGAGTATTTAACCCATTGAAATAGACCATTGTAGGTTAAACTATAAGGAATATATTGAACTAGAAGTAATATACTACAAGACTAAATTTCAAAAAGATTTAAAAGGAATTAATCCTAAAAGGAAAAGAGATTAAAGAAGGATAAATAACAGATCATTCTAATAAGGAAACATACTCAGAGCCCAGTTTATTTATTTTCTTGCATTTATTGTCAATCAGTAATTTCATTGTTATTTTGTTGATCATCAATCTTTTCCATAGTTTCTGCTTTTACCTGAAAGAGAAACAGTTTTGTTAATTCATTTCATTTATCATTTGCTTTGATATAAATTTTATCTATATAATTTGAATTTACCTTTGTTGGCTGTCTGTTCTTTCAATCTCTCACCACTGCTCCTTATGAACCTAGAGGTACTGGTCCATGTTTCCTCTTGTTTAACTCACCTGGGTGTCCATTCAGCCGCGGTGTCCTGGTGACCTGAAGGAGGCGCTACAGTTTGGCGAGCCAGCCAGGAGTAGTGAGTAGAGAGATATCTTAATAACAGAACAGACACAATTAAAGAGACATTGGACTGTAAGAATGGAAGTCATTGATCAAGAGAATGTTAAGGTTCCAAACTCACTTATTGTGAGTGGTATTACAAATACCGAGAGAGATAACGATCTGACTGAGCATCTCAGTAAATATGGATGCATTGGCAGGATTGTTCGCATTGACAACCCTGAGTCCCCATATCACAAAAATGTGATAATTGAGTATGAGAGTGGGAGTGCACTGAAGAGCTTAGAGCCTCAGCTGCCATTCATTTTTGAAAGCCCACATCAGCCCAATCTCAAGTATGAGATTAAAGCTTTGTCCAGTATTTATGTGCAAACAGTCACTAGTAGCGCTACCAAGGGCTATATGGAGGAATTGAAGCGCATTGCAAAGCTGAGTGGTAAATCTTTTGAGGTACTCTTAAATGAGGAGCTTTCAAAATGCAGAGAACCTGTATCTCAAAATGAAGATGAATCTGGAAGAACTGTCCAACCACCTACTAATGCGAATGCCATGCCAGAGATCCAAACGGATTTTCCCAGGGTCAGTCCAGCTCAAGGGAACCGTGAAACACTCACTGATTCTGCATTTGTTCCATTAACCAGAATGCCTATTCCTAATGTGAATCCCCCAGAAGTACAGCGTGTTGTAGTTGAGCATATTGTGAAGAGTGAAGATGCTGCTTCTCACATGCATGCTCCTCTCAAACTTAAGTTCTTTTCTGGAAGGTCCCCTTGTCCAGGGAATGAGGTGGATTATGATACATGGCACAACAGCGTTGAACTCATGCTACAAGATCCTGCTGTTTCTGATCTAGTCAGATCACAAAAAATTCTTGACAGCCTTTTGCCTCCAGCAGCAGACATTGTGCGGACACTGGGTTCACATGCTACACCCAGAGCATATCTTGATTGATTAGATTCAGCTTTTGGAACCGTGGAAGACGGCGATGAGTTGTTTGCTAAATTCTTGAACACTCTGCAGGACGCTGGAGAGAGACCATCCCAGTTCTTACAACGTCTGCAAGTAGCTTTGACACTAGCCATAAGAAGAGGTGGTGTGTCCTCTAGTGAGGCTGATCGACATTTGCTGAGACAGTTCTGTAGGGGTTGTTGGGACAATGCCCTAATTTCAGAGCTTCAGCTTGAACAAAAGAAAACGGATCCCCCTCCTTTCTCAGAACTTTTGCTGCTGTTGCGTACAGCCGAAGACAAACAAAGCACAAAAGAGTTCCGTATGAGAAAGCATCTTGGTACATATCCAAGCAGCGCACTACATCTTACTCCTTGTATGCTTCCTCGGATGAGGTGGTGTCAGCTCAAACTTCAGTTTCTGACTTGAAGAAACAAATTTCAGTGCTTCAGGGACAGGTTGAGAGTTTAAAGAAGGCCAAAGAGCAAACCAAGGATTCTCATGAGAGTATGGTTCGTGATTTGCAAAAACAAGTAGCAGAGTTGCAAAGTCAGATTGTTGCTGTTAAGCCAACCAAGTCTGCAAATGTTAAACATGCTGCAAAGATGACCAAATCACAGTCTGTGCAAACAAACCTAAGTGAACTTTCCCACAGCTTTTCTTTTAAGCAGACTAAACCTAAACCATGGTACTGCTTCCGCTGTGGCGAGGATGGCCACATTGTCTCTACTTGTGATAATGCTGCAAATCCTGCTCTGGTAGCATCCAAAAGGAAGCTTCTGAAAGAAAGACAGGCTACCTGGGAGACTACTCGGGGGTCATGCCGTCCTGCCCCTTTAAACTAGAACCAGCTCCAGTTATGGGACAAACGGGGGCTGAGAAATGTATCAGGGGTCCCGATGATTATAAAAGCAGAAGCTCCAATTGGCACGTTCGCACTAGAAACAAACCATTTGTTCTTCCCAAAGGATTAGTTGGGGCAAAGTGCACAGCTGAAGTCATTATTGCAGGGCAAAATTGCAATTGTCTTCTCGATACAGGCTCACAGGTGACCACTGTTTCGCAGCCATATTATGAGAAGAATCTGTCCCACTTGGAAATTAAACCTCTTGAACATCTTCTTGAGGTGGAAGCAGCAAATGGTCAACTCGTACCTTACCTTGGGTATATTGAAATCGATGTTGTGTTCCCCAAGGATTTCTTTGGAGCAGAGACCAAAATTTCCACTCTTGCTTTGGTCACTGCTGATATCAGTGGTAGTGCGCAATCTTCTGTACTTATAGGCACAAACACTCTTGACTTAGCCTATGAGAGTCAATCTGAGTCAGAAATTCTGTCATCTTGTCAGACCTTACCTTATGGGTTCAGAGCTATTCTGAATGTACTTGGACACAGATTGAAGCAAAAGTCCAATAGCATTATTGGGTCTGTGCGAATTCTGGGTACAAAGCCTGAAGTTGTTCCCGCTGGATGAACTCTTGTTCTTGAAGGCTCAATCAGTACACGGGAGCTGTCTTCTGATAAATGGGTCTTAATGTAATCTCCTACTGAGTCTTCTTTGCCAGGAGGTCTTTTGTGTGCCTCTTGTCTTGTCACATTTCCTTCTAAGACAGCTCGGAAAATCCCAGTGATCCTGAAAAATGAAACGGAGCATGACATTTTAGTTCCTGCAAAAAGTGTCATTGCAGAATTACATTCTCTGCAAAGTGTGATCACGAAAGAAGTAGAAGCGGACAGTGGCAATCATATGAAAGCTGCCCGGCCTTTCGCTATTGATTTCGGTGATTCACCAATACCTGAGGAGTGGAAGGACAGGATTTCACAAAAACTATGGTCAATGCCAGAAGTTTTTGCCCTTCATGATCTTGACTTTGGTAGAACTGATAAGGTGACACATCATATAAGGCTACATGATGAAACCCCGTTCAAACATAGGGCTCGACCAATACACCCTCAGGATTATGATGCAGTTCGCAAGCATCTGCAGGAGTTACTAGATGCTGGTGTCATTCGGGAATCGGAGTCCTCTTTTTCCTCACCCATCGTAGTCGTTCGGAAGAAAAATGGGGATGTCCGACTTTGCATCGATTATCGTAAACTCAATCTGCAAACCATCAAAGATGCTTATGCTCTGCCAAACTTAGAGGAGACTTTTTCTGCTCTCACTGGTTCTCGTTGGTTTTCCGTTCTTGATCTCAAGTCTGGTTACTACCAGATTGAGGTAGAGGAGTCAGATAAGCATAAGACCGCTTTTGTCTGCCCTCTCGGATTTTGGGAGTTCAACAGAATGCCACAGGGGGTCACAAATGCTCCCAGTACTTTTCAAAGACTCATGGAGAGGTGCATGAGTGATATCCATCTGAAAGAGGTTGTTGTTTTTATCGACGATTTGATAGTGTTTTCGGACACATTGGAAGAACACGAGCGCAGGTTATTGAGGGTGTTGCAACGACTGAAAGAGTATGGATTAAAGCTCTCTCCAGAAAAATGTAAATTTTTCCAAGCTTCAGTAAAGTATCTGGGACATATTGTGTCTAGCAATGGTGTGGAGACAGATCCTGAAAAAGTCGAGGTGCTGAAATCTTGGCCAGTCCCAAAGAACCTGAAAGAACTACGTTCATTCTTGGGGTTCTCAGGGTATTACAGGAGGTTTATCCGAGATTATGCCATGATTGTGAAGCCTTTGAATGATTTGACATCTGGGTATCCACCACTCTGAAAGGGCTGTAAAGTCAAAGAAAGGAAAGACTACCATGACCCCAAAGAGCCCTTTGGGAGCCGTTGGTCTGTGAGTTGTCAGCAGGCATTTGAGGCTATCATTGAAGCACTTACTACTGCTCCAGTGCTTGGTTTCGCTGATCCGAAACTTCCATATGTCCTCCACACAGACGCAAGCACTGTAGGGTTAGGAGCAGCCTTATATCAAGAGCAAGATGGCCAATTGAAAGTAATTGCCTATGCCAGTCGTGGTCTTTCTCGCAGTGAGGCCCATTACCCAGCTCACAAACTGGAGTTTTTGGCCCTTAAGTGGGCGGTCACCGAGAAGTTCAATGATTATCTGTACGGTAACCAGTTCACCGTTGTTACCGACAGTAATCCGTTGACATACATATTGACCTCAGCGAAGCTGGATTCTACGAGCTACAGATGGCTCTCAGCTCTTTCAACTTTTTCTTTCAAATTACAGTACAGAGCTGGGAAACAGAATCTGGATGCTGATAGTCTGTCCAGACTTCCTCAGGGTGGATGGAGAAATGATGTCACGTCTCAGAAGGAGCAAGAGCGAATCCGTCAATTCACTTTGAATCACTTGCTTGATGATGTTCGCACTATTCCTGCTGAGGTTATTCAGGCCATATGCGACAAGCACATTGTCCATCACAGTTCAGTTGATTGTGGTGATCTTCCTTTTGCTTTGGTTGAATTCCTTGCTATGCATGTTAATGCAATACCATGCAGTTTTGATCAGAATCAGGGTTGTGATAATCTTCCTGAAGTCCCAACATTTGGAGAGAATGATTTGATGGAAAAGCAAAGATCTGACCCCATCATCCGTGAGATAATTCACCAATTAGAGACTGGTGAAACAATTCCTCCTCCTGTAAGGAAAGAACTTCCTACCCTTCCATTGCTGATGAGGGAGTTAAAGAAGCTGGAGCTGCATAACGGAATCCTCTATCGGAGAAGACAGGAGGGAGAGCAGATTCAATATCAGTTGGTTCTTCCTGAATCTTTGCGTGGATTGGTTCTTACCTTTACACGATGAGATGGGACATTTGGGCATTGAACGCACACTGGATCTTGCAAGGTCAAGGTTCTATTGGCCTAGAATGGTTGCAGATGTGGAGAGAAAAATCAGAACATGCCCCAGATGTGTGTGTCATAAGTCCTTACCTGAGAAAGCTGCTCCTTTGGTCAATATCCAAGTGACTCGTCCCCTTGAACTGGTGTGCATGGACTATTTGTCTGTTGAGCCAGATTCCAAGAATACCAAGGATGTGCTAGTTATCACTGATTTCTTTACCAAGTATGCGGTTGCTGTTCCTACTTCCAATCAGAAGTCGCGTACTGTGGCTAAAGCTCTTTGGGAGAATTTCATAGTTCCTTATGGGATCCCCGAAAAGTTACATAGCGACCAGGGAGCTGACTTTGAGTCAAAGACTATTAAAGAGCTTTGTCAACTGATGGGAATTCACAAGATCAGAACAACCCCGTACCACCCCAGGGGGAATCCGGTTGAACGATTCAATCGTACTCTCCTAAGTATGCTTGGTACACTTAAAGAGTGTGATAAGGTGCATTGGAGTAGTTTTGTGAAGCCCCTTGTACACGCGTACAACTGTACCAAACATGATTCTACTGGGTTTACCCCATATGAATTAATGTTTGGGAGGCGGCCGCGCTTGCCTATAGACTTGGTTTTTGATGTTCCTCAGAACAGAGAGCAGTTTAAGACACATTCACAATATGTGCGTGATTTGAAGTCTAGGTTGCAAGGAACTTATGACTTAGCAATGAGAAATGCTGCTAAAGTTGGAGAGAGGAACAAAACTCGTTTTGACAAGCATGTTCTTGAATCTACTCTGCATATTGGAGATAGGGTTCTAGTTAGGAATGTACGCCTAAGGGGTAAACATAAACTGGCGGACAAGTGGGAATCACTTGTATATGTTGTTGTGAACAGGGCAGGTGATCTTCCTGTATACACTGTTAAGCCAGAAGGTAAAGATGGTCCTTCGAGAACTCTTCATAGAGATCTTTTACTACCTTGTGAATTGTTGCAGTTACCTGAAGAGGTAGTCCAGGTCCCGTAAGCGTCCGCCAACTCGTAGAAATCCGAGCAATGAGGTACAAGAGCAGCCAAAATCTGACTCTGATGATGATAGCTGTTTGGAACTGCTGTACCGAGATCCTGTAAACTGCACAAATACCAGATTCATTGAGGTCTATGAAACTGAAAAAGGGTCACAGAATGATGTTCCCCCAATATCTGTAGTTCAGGACTCTGTTGATAACATTCCAACTGAGGATTTACCTGTCCAGTCATCTGGGCCAGAGCATTCTACAATTGAAAGTGTACCTACCTTGAATTACTTACCTGTTGATGATCCAGAGATAAATGAAAATTTACCTTCAGTTGCTTCTGACACGCCCACCGGTCAGAGCAAACCTGTAAAAGAAACAGAAAAGGTCTGTGAGCATGAATCTGCACAAGAGCAAAATGAAAATGATGGAAATTTCATCAGGAAGTCTAATAGAGTTAGACAGAAACCACGGGTGTTTACTTACCCCGAATTGGGTAATCCTTTGGTTTCAATAGTACAGTCTCTATTCCAGAGTCTTAGTACAGCTGTGACTGACTCTATTATGGAAAGCAGTTATACCAATTCACCTGAACCTGTGGTAACACAACCTGTTAGTTGCATGCACAGGGACGTGCATAGAGTTAACGGGGGAGGGTGTAACCCAGAGTGATTACAAATAGAAACAAGATTAAGAAAAAAAATGGTAAGCCAGAGGAGTTACTAAAAATAAAAGAAAAAGAAAAAAAAAGTAAATTAATAACTAAATGCATAAATGCAAAGTTAAAACTTTTCATAAATGATCAAAAACAGTGTTTTCTTTTTTTGTTATATTTCTTGTTATTTTGTTATGTTGAGAATGTAAAATTAATGTACATAGTTGAATGTTATGTTGCCTTTAAGAGAATGTGAGGTGGAGTTCACTGTCGACCTATCAGGAGAGAGACAACGTGAAGCAAGCGGATGACGTCACCAGCGCGCGAGAGAGGAGCTGGAAACAGGAAGATCGGCGGAGATCATTCTGACTGAAAATATCAGTAATTTCAAATCGAAACCAGATAAAACACCTAGAAAGATATTGATTTTTCTTTGAACTGAACTTTATTTTGTTTCTTGAGTGATTTTGAGTTATTTTTGAGTGTTTTTCAACGTGAACACGGCGATGACGCAGTTTGAGCTCATCACCACAAGGAACATGGCGAGCCTCCCAGCGAATCTTGATTACGACGAAATCGTCGAGCGATTTCAGTAGATTCTCTGCAAGTTTTCTCCGGACGGAGGAAAACAATCTGTGAGTGAACAGACATTGAACTCTCTTTTCTTCCTATATGAGATATTCTGTTCAATACGACAGAAGAAGGCCTGGATCATTACATCTAACGTCTCATTCAGTTTTGGTTGATTGTTCAACACAACGGTAGGCCTGGATTATTGCATCTAACGTCTCAATCGGGTATGGACGATTGGTGTTCTTTTTGAATTCAGAGACATTACTGAATTTATTGGTGTTTGAACTGTTTACACATTAACAGTTGAACTGTATTTTTTTTATTATTTGTTTAATTATTCTATACCTGTATTTTAATTTGAAGAAAAGATTTATAGGGTGAAATAGTTGAAATGCAAGTTGTTGTTTTTTTGCTAAATTGTCTATTTGAATATCACATTCAAATTGAAAGTACAGAGTATTTAACCCATTGAAATAGACCATTGTAGGTTTCAGTTTAGGAACTTAAAATCTAAAACGGTTCAAATAAATAATTAGAACACTAAAAGATAAATAGGAGAAAGAGAATTTACATTAGTAATACTAAATATACTAAACTATAAGGAATATATTGAACTAGAAGTAATATACTACAAGACTAAATTTCAAAAAGATTTAAAAGGAATTAATCCTAAAAGGAAAAGAGATTAAAGAAGGATAGATAACAGATCATTCTAATAAGGAAACATACTCAGAGACCAGTTTATTTATTTTCTTGCATTTATTGTCAATCAGTAATTTCATTGTTATTTTGTTGATCATCAATCTTTTCCATAGTTTCTGCTTTTACCTGAAAGAGAAACAGTTTTGTTAATTCATTTCATTTATCATTTGCTTTGATATAAATTTTATCTATATAATTTGAATTTACCTTTGTTGGCTGTCTGTTCTTTCAATCTCTCACCACTGCTCCTTATGAACCTAGAGGTACTGGTCCATGTTTCCTCTTGTTTAACTCACCTGGGTGTCCATTCAGCCGCGGTGTCCTGGTGACCTGAAGGAGGCGCTACATATAAATTATGAGGCATATTTGTTTGATTGGCATGCATTGATATAGTCAGATATTTTCTTTCACTTGCCTTCTCAATCTTTCACTGCAGCAGCAGTGTTTATTCCTGCATTGTAAATGCATTTGATTTCATTTTTAATCTTAATCTTCATAAGATACGTGAATTACACGGCTCTCTCATGAGAAGTGAATTAAACGGACACTCTGCATGTTGCGTGTGATTGGCTGTTTGCTGCACGTGTCACACTTAGTCTAGTTTGTTCAGCTAACTTCATGCAACAGGCCACTGAAGTGAATCGCTTTAATCCAACCTGCAAAAAGCCAACCTGCAGCTCCAAACAACTCAACCGCACGCACAACAACAGGAAACGGACCAGTAGACCAGTGTTGAATTTTTTTTGTCATGAGAGTTACGGTGGTTTTCCCTCTCGGTCTCATACTCACACGTCCCAGAAAACACGCCATATGCAAAACCACACTGACTAATACAGTAGCTTCTACATGTACCTGAGAGCATTCTGAAAGAATGATTGAGTTATCAACATGTCAGTTTAGTAAGATTTTAACAGCTAATGACATATTCAGACTGACTTTCTACTGTTTAGTGTCAATCACCATCTAATTCAGTAAGTTAAGCACAGGTTTGATCAGCTGGCAGCAGCAGTATTAACAATGAACTTTTGTGCAGTTCTGTCAGCAAAACATTCATTCATTATAGAAAATTATGAACTGAATTATGACACATAATTAGCAAATCAAATGATTTGCTCTCATCATCAGATCGTGGTTGTATCTCTCTATTAGTGTTACTAGATCTCAGTGCTGCTTTTGACACTATCGACCACAATATTCTTTTGAATAGACTTGAAAATTGTTGGCATTAGTGGAATTGCATTGGCATGGTTCAGATCATACTTATCTGACCATTATCAGTTTGTAGTAGTAAAGGAAGAGAGGTCATATCAATCACAAGTTCAATATGGAGTACCGCAAGGCTCAGTACTAGGACCGTTGCTTTTCACTCTGTACATGCTAACCTTGGGAGATATCATTAGGAAGCATGGCGTTAGTTTTCATTGTTACGCTGATGATACTCAGCTCTATATTTCTTTGCGCCCTGACAAAACTTACCAATTCACAAAATTAACAGAATGTATAGCTGATATAAAAAATTGGATGACAAGTAATTTCAAACACGGCATTGGCTTCCTGTTAAACATCGTATAGATTTTAAAATCATGCTGCTTACTTACAAAGCACTAAATGGTTTATCTCCCCAGTACCTGAGCGAGCTCTTAATGCATTATAGTCCTTTACGTTTATTGCGATCTCAGAATTCAGGCCAGCTGATAATATCTAGAATATCAAAATCAACCGCAAGCGGTAGATCCTTCTATTTGGCACCTAAACTCTGGAACAATCTTCCTAGCATTGTTCGGGATGCAGACACACTCTGTCAGTTTAAATCTAGACTAAAAACGCATTCTTTAACCTGGCATACACATAACTCATTATCAATTTATATTTTCATATCCATTAAAGGATTGTTAGGCTGCATAAATTAGGTCAGCCAGAACCGGGAACACTTCCTATAACACCAGAAGAAGGCATCTACGCTATTAGTCTCTCTGTTTATCCCGAAGTTTACTGTAGTCAGCTGGATCCGGGCCGTATCCAGGTGAGATCGAGCACCTACGCCTTGACATGACCACAACGCAGCCCTGAAGTATCAGCAGAGATTGAGTCGACTAGATCATCCATTGTGAAGGCCTCACAACACGACAGCCAGTGGCACAGTTCCTCAACAAACCGTCCATACCGGCGTGATGAATATGATCCTCAACTGGATTCAACTAGAATAAATGCGATCCCATCGGTCTTATGATAGCTGTCTGAATCGTAACAAAGCACTGTTCGCCAGAGGAGAACTGGCCCCCCGACTGAGCCTGGTTTCTCCTAAGGTTTTTTTCTCCATTTTTAACACCTGATGTCACCTGTTGGAGTTTGGGTTCCTTGCCGCTGTCGCCTTTGGCTTACTTAGTTGGGGACACTTGACATTTGACTTGACATTTGACTTGACATTTGATATTCAACAGTGCTTTGATCTGCCTGCATTGACACTATTGTATGTGAACTGAACTGTGCTGGATGATGACATCACTGTTTACTCCAGTGCTGATATAGATAAAATTAACTAAATTAATAACTATTGATTCTTACAACCGAATGAATCAATACTGAAATTACTGAAATGACACTATTTTCTTTAAGAGCAGCCAAAATTATACACCACTTATCACTGTAAAGCCGCTTTGACACAATCTGCATTGTAAAAAGCGCTATAAAAATAAAGGTGACTTGATTTGACAAAAAGTGGTTCACATCTCCTCAAGCACACTTTTGAACACAGGCTATGTGCTGTATCAGCTTAAATGCAGGAGAAACATCCAGGAACTGCTACAAGACAAATAAGCTTCAAATAAGAAAAAACAAACAAGGTTAATTTACCCTTTAAGCTCCAGTTTATCCAGCAAAGTGCTATAGCAAGGATTTTTTTTAGATAGATGGAGAGAAAGAATAGAAATAGAAAAAAGAAAGTGTTATTAAAGCTACAAGCAGTGATGAAAGGGCCCTCGCACCCGACTCACCGCCACCCGGTGCCCTCAGGAAAAGTTACACCATGAACGTGCAGTGTTCATGTTTCACTCGTTTCACTTGAAACAATCCTCTCAACAGAAGGGGCCTCCCCTTGTGCTCAAAAAGAGCCCCGCCATCACGCCGCACACGCCACAATTAACAGGGCTTGGGGCAAAAAATGCCACAGAAATTAATAAAATGCTACCAACATTTTATATAAAGATATATAGGGCAACAAATGTCCCTGTATGAGTTCTTGTTTTTAATATTTATAATAACCTATTATATAAAGAGTGCTGATTCATCATCTTCAATATATACTGAAATATAAAGAAAACATGATCATCAGAGCTGCCATTATGATCTCAGAACATCACCTTACATTTAATGAAATATAATATAGTTTCAGACATCCACACATCATTTCTTCTGATGTTCATGGTCTCAGCTCATGTTTGATCATATCTGATGCTTCAGATGGACACTTTACAGATCTGTGTGGATCAACAGAGACTGAATGAAGAAACTTCTGATTATCTTCAGTTTAAATATGGACAGATCAAACAACCACATACAACAATAAAACTCAGCAAGAAAATAATAAAGATGATGACTTGTTGCCAGCTGCAGTGTATGTAAATGGTTTACGTTAATTATCACTCAGAATACCAATATTGGAGCAATATTAATTTTTCCTCAGTATAATTTAAAATTTCTAATTTAAAAACCTTATACTCTCGTTCAGAATTGCTTTGTGTGGTTGTTCTGTGTTTTTGTATGTGTGGAATTATCATATCAGGGATCATTTATCACAATATTAATCAGAGCAACATTTGCAGAATTAACAGATGGACAAATTAAATGGCATATATATTTCATAAACAGATGATTCCCTCAATCATTTACTGTTTGAATTATGATTGATGGTTTTCACAGTTTGGTCTTACATTATTAAAGCTTCTCCATGTGACAATCTTCACAAAGGTCATTCTTTTCACTTGTTTGTCTCTTCATTTATTTAATCAAAAAATCCATCTGATTTAAACAATAAATAAAAAGAAAACAAACTATTAATATCTGAACAGATTAATATCTGTTCTCTCATGAAGAAATAAAGATCTTAATGGAAAGTTAAAAGTATTGATTTCTGTATAGGACACAGAGTATTGAATTAGTCATTCAGAGAAACGTCAATATCTGGCAGCTCTGACTCAGCAAGCAGTGTTGTATATAGTATAAAGCTTCATATTCAGCAACAATAGCAGCTCAAAAGATATATAAAAATATTGAAAACTGATGAGTATTTTTTAAAGCTTTTAAAATAAGAATTTTCACTGGAAAATGTCATCTGAACAGGTTGCAGGTTTTTAGGTTCTTTTAAGTCTTATCTAAATTCATATCATTTATATAGCAATCCTTATTAAAACTATTACAGTATTAATATTGTTACAAGAATAATAAACATATAATAATATTACCTAGCCTATAGTCAAGTATTAATAAATTGTGATGCAACAGAGAGAACGTACCCAAAGTATAGATGGCAAAACGTTTCAGACAAAATACCCCAGACCTCACTAATGTTCAAACCCTGCTCTCGTTTAGAGGGAATCTACAGATGCTTTGTTTTAGCTGTATCACTGCTGTCTGTCACCAGAACAGAAGAGTCAGTAGTTCATGCAGCTTATAGTTTTGTGGAAACAACCCAAAATATTGGGGAAATAGCGTAGAGAAATAGTGAAAGGAGCTTGTTCATAATCTGTCTCTTTCAAAAGGGTAATCTGGTCTTTCATGACATCACCAGCAATCCGCCTCTTCCTCACATTCTCGCTCAAGGTATTTGTCCCTTTCAGTTATGAACAACACAGCAATTCTGCCTTACCCTTTACTCAGTGATTATATGACTGAAATGAATTATTTTATTTATAATGTCTTAAAATATATGTAATGCAAGTCATATTCTATAGTTTAATTTAAAGGGACTGGATTGTTTTGGGGTGCACTTATAATGTTAGTATGCTTTTTACATCAAAAATTGTCATAATTTAGAAAAAAGCTATTTTTTCCTACTCTGATTTGAACGCTCTGTTTTAAGGGGCGTGTCTGATGTGAGAATAAAGTGTAAACACCCCCTGCTGTGATTGGCTGACATCTTTGCATATGAAAAAAGTATTACTCTTTCAAAAACTTTTAGCATGTTTTTACTATTATAGCTCTCAAGGTTAACTAATCGTGAAAAGTGCTGCATTACATTTAGATCTATGGCATCATATTTAGATCGTGGCATGAAAGGTTGCAGATATGAACACTGTAGTCGATCACAGACATGTTGTTGAGCTCATGAAAGCGGTGATCTCATCATTGCAACTCAATTTCTGCACACTAACAAATGCTTTCAACATAACTAACAGTGCAAACATGTTGTAACTAAGAGATTCATTGAATAAAATGTGAGTTTTGGCGCGAGTCCAGAACTTAGTCACTGATCAACTCACACTGTTTGAGTGACAGCTCCAGTTATTGTAAACACTCCCTTTACAATCGCTGAAGCTGTCAATCAAACAGTGTGAGTTGATTCTCTTATGAATTTTGAGGTTGTTTGACCCTTGAATTATTTAAAGACAAAAATATGTGGTATACATTCTAATAATAGAGTGTTGAATTAGTGTCAAACAGTCTACAATTTAATGCAAAATATTTAAAAAGGTCCACCATATAATGTTATAAAAAATGAATGTGTCATTAAAGACACTTTTACATAATGCTGGGGTAAAAGACACAACTCATGCTATATGAGGGAATCACATTAATCTATTATTATGAGAGTCACACACTCAGTGTCTTACTGTCACACATTTACTCTGTTACTCTTCTGAGAGACGCTGGTTAAACCGGTTCTTCTGCTGTTCTACACTTGTTCATGTGTGTTTACCTTGAGTAAAGTTCTTCACATCCAGCTCTCTTCTGTCTGACACACACGCACACACACACACACACACACACACACACACACACACACACAAAATCTTATCATATGTAATGATCTATTTCATGAATTTCATGAAGCTGATTATAGACTGATCCTGTAATATAATCTAAACCAGATGAGCTTCATATGTGACACATGATGATCCTGATTCAGCATCAGATCAGGTCTCTGATTTCACAGTCTCTGAATCTGAAACTAAAGGCCTTTGAGTTTCAAATCTCAAATCTACTTCTGACATCTAGTGGAGAAAGATGGAAACTGCACTGAATATTCTGTGTGTTATTATAAATATAAAACACATACTGAGACATATTCGTGTACAATGCCTTAAATGTATTTTAAACTAGTGACATTCTTTCAGGTTAATTCAGTGAATGTCATTCAGTTATCAACTCAAATAATAATGAGATTTTACATTTTGTGTTGAAATGACAGAACTTATAGCAAACTTATAAGTGTCTATCTTACCATAGTTTGTGTTGCATAATTTAGTTCCAGTTCTACACTGGGAGGCCATGTATCTATGAGTGTTAGGAGGTGTGGATGGCCTCTTGAGGTTTCTGCATGTTGTGTATCATGGCTCAATGTGGGACCAGACACCCTTGTGGAATCTGACCCTGATAATAGCAGCTGTCAGTCCTGAAAGAGAAACAGACACAGAAAAACAAATTGCATTAAGATAGATGGTGCCATCTTAATTGTTCTTGAATGGTCTTATCCAGACAGTTGTTGCAGATGGCTTTAATCTGTTAAGATTTTATGCCATTAGAAGAAACTTTGTTTTAAATTACAGAGACATAGATCATTATTATGATTATGTTTCTGTAAACAATAAAGGCCAGATAAAACTGAATGTTAATGGTCAGATCTGACTGCTGGTGTTTAAGCATTGTCAGAGAATCGTGCACCTTGAGTTGCTATTGCAGCTGTGCTTACACAGTCTGTTGTGTTGTGACCCCTGGTCTCCTGGGGGAATCTCACACTCCCCAGATCTGTGATTAAGGCACCAGATCACCTTTTGTGATGTTGTGCTGTTTGTTTAGCAATTGATATTTATGGTGTCATTCAAATACTTGACCATTTGGACCTCTGTGGAAAGACAGAGTTTCTGCCTGATATTAATATTGCACACAACTTTAATTACATGTCCAGTAAAATAACTTCCCTGATCAGATCCCATATGATCTAGCGCTCCCAGAGAGGAATTTGCTCACACTTGTCCACTCAAAACTTGTACCTCCCCTTGTCACTGAGTTACAGATCAATAGAATGTAATTTAAATCCTGTTTTAATCTTGAATGGATTTAGCCTATTCAAGATATGACAATCAGGTTGATTGTTTTAGTTGTTAAATACTGGGCATTATAATTTTTCTCATTGAAAATTCTTGCACAGATAGAAGATAAAGAAGCTGTTTCCCATTAGTTTGATTTTTGCTTCCGTTTTTCTTTCTTAATAATTTATTTAATGCAATTGTGAAGCACATTGTAGCCTTATGCCGATTCTGTACACGGTGTAACTGCAGCTATATGGAAGATAGCTGAGTGTTCCACTTAGGAGACAAACAAATTCAACATAGACACACATGCAACTTGAAATTGTTGTACAATTTCAGTACTAGTTATTCCAACTTACACAAGACACATGGTCTAGAATGCATAGCATCTACAACCTTAAGTGTCACGCATCACTTACAGTAAAGCAGTCATGTGTTTTAAAGAATAAACTCAACTAGTCTAGGTGCACATAGTAGCACAAACAACTAGAATGTGTGTTCTATGAGAACAATGTGTCTAACACAATTACAAATTTGAACAGTTCCATTGATCCCTTACAATTCTTCCAGCACTGATAGTGTTCCCAACTTCTATCTACATTCTAGTTCCTTCTTACTACATTCTACACAATTATTCACTAAAAATAGTTTATTTTTCCATGTAGTAGAAGCTTATTTTACGCACTGAATGTCGTGCTAAATAAATAAAATTACAGGTTTAAAAAACACATTTTTATGTGAGGATCGATCCTTTCGATAGAACATCAGTGTCGAAATTTCTCGATCGATCTATAAGTATCATCATCAACGAGCAGCGGGGTTTATCTAACGTCACTTCCCATCTGCTAGAACAACTGTTTATCAACATAACATACTGCAGCTTTCTGTGATTAATTCATTTGCCAATTATCAATCAGTCCTCCAATAACATTAATGAAGCACCATAGATTAAAAAAAGCTCCACAAACACAAATATAACGTTAGAATACAGAAACAATGTTTTTAATGACCACACCTGAAGAAATATTATGGCTTACAGTACCAACCGGACAGAATCAGACGCAGGATTTTTGGAAAATGCTCTATCCATGGGTTTCAAAGACGTCACTTCCGCTATTCCCGCCGCCATATTTGTGTCCGAGATGGCAACTAACACAGCAGCGCTTCATTGTACTGATGATCATCTTTAGCTTCAGCGCGAGCGCTCAGCAACACAAAACATTATTCTCTATGATTGTGGCTGTCATATTAAAAACATTATAATTGTATACACTATTGTACTAAAATATTGTGAATTCTAGTTGCTGTGTTTCGGCGTGTTGTTACAGGAAGAACAAATTCACGACACGAGCTATTCTGACTACGTTACTAGATCAAGTTCATGCGTGCATAATTTTGTGCAAATATAAGTTGTTATTTTATGTTTATCTTGTATAAATATATATGAACTACCCTATATAAGATGTGTTCCTTTGAGTTAATTAACCTGACTTAATCATTGCTGTTTGAGCTGCGCACGCTGAAGCTGAAGAGAATCAAAACCCATAAACAAGGTTAATTAACTCAACTGAACACATCCTATAGAAAATAATTCAGATATTTATACAAAATAAAAATAATATTACAACTAGTACTACTATTTGCACAAAATCAGGCACAGATGAACTTGAAGTAACGTAGTCAAAAAAGGAACTCCGAAACACAGCAAATAACCCCAAAGAATTCACAACGTTAAGTTATATTACAAGTATGATTATAATATCATGTATAAGAAGACAGTCCCAGTCATATTAATGTTTTGCCTTACTTTTTGACCGCTCGCGCTAAAAATATCGATGATCATCAGCTCTGCAGGTTATTTACCTCAACGAAACACATTCTTTATGAAATTAATCAGATATTTATACTTAATAAATTTAATATTACGAGTTTTATCTGCACAAAATGATACGAATGCACAAGTGAAGCTTGAACTAAGTTATGTAATCTGTTTAACTCCATTAGACGCGCTATTCCCACAACAACACGTTGAAACAACAACGTAGAGAATTCACAACATTTTATTACAATAGTGTTCTCGTTATATTGTTATGTAAATGACAGTCCCAGCAGTTATTAATGTTGTGCATTGCTGTTTGGCTGCCAGTGGTGTAGTCTCTTCTGAATGAAGCCAACAAGTCCGCCGATCTAACTCTTTTGGGATCAAATAAATTTGTAGTTCTGACGACTGTTAAAACGGCTAACAGCACCACATATCCCAGACATATTGTAAACTTGTTGTGAACCTTCTGAGAGTGTTTCGTTGGCCTTCTTCTTGTAGTTGTGGCTGCTGTCACCATAGACTTAAACAGGGTGTGCAGCTGTGACCGGACACAAATATGGCGGCGATAAAATACAGTGATGTTGTAATTAAGATTTGGTTTTCCTGCTCAGACAAAAACTGAGATCAAGCGCCCTGCAATAAAGTAATAAAACTCATCTGGAGAGAAGATCAGCAAAGGACAATGCCTTGCCCTAACCCCCCACACACACACACACACACACACACACACACACACACACACACACACACACACACACACACACACACAAACACAAACACACCTTCCCTTTCCCCCTGATTCAAGTCACTGAAAGTTTTTTTCCTTTCATGTTTGGTATCATTTTAAAGGTCTCAGTGCGATTGGTAAAATGATCAAAATTTCACATCAGTCACTTGTATTATGCAGAAGATTGAAAACTAAGGAGAATTCTGTCCTCCTTTTGGGGATTGAAACACCCACTCCACCCACTTCCCCCAAAACAGGTGTTGGTATAATAAATATTTACAAACCTTTTGTTCTGGCCTGTATATAAGGTAAAGTGCAAAGCAGTCAGGGGGGAACCTTTGTAGCCAGAAGCCCCCGTGCAGAAGTGTCTGAAGACATTCACACATCACTATGTGTATATGCATTTCTTTGATTAATTGATGTTATGCATTTATTATTTCTGAATTGGCTTTTAATTGTCTAACTGTAATGTAATTGGCATGATACATTTTTACTTGACAAATAAAATATTATATTTGGTTTATTCTGTATTATTTTTACTTCATTATTTCTAGTAGATTAAAGCAAAGGTATTACCACAAATCTGTGTTCAGGATTGATCATACGGAAGGTTTAATAGATGGAGTATGGGGCACATCAATTAAGTCTATTTCGATTTCTGACTATCGCTGCCTTAAATAAGTTGCAGTTTTCGTAAATATATAAAAACTATGCTTTTTGTTACGAGTAAGCAGAGCGCAACCGACTTAAAGGTAGATATTTACCCTGCATCCAATGTTTAAGGTCAGAACTGACGAGTTTGTGTCCGGGAAGAGCATTCAGTCGGCCGAAGTGACTTTGCTAAAGTGATACCGGGACCAGAGTGAATGAATAATTGAAGATATAAGGCAATCAGAATAATCAAAAATCTAAATTAATGCATAACCAATGATTAATTTCTAATTGGAAACACAACCTAAGAATAAGAATCATTTAAAATTGGAGTCAGATTAAACGAGTGAAATTAAGTGAACTTCACAGAGTCGCTGAAAAGGCATAGCCTACATGTGTTAACCTTCGCCCAGGCCGTCGGATTCCGTTTTTGGGCCGATGCGGGGTTCCTTGCAATGTCACATGAAACCCATCGCTTCTGTTCTGTGGGGATTGTTGACATTGAGGAAATTATCGCCCCCTGCTGGTACTCCAGCTTCATATCTGCGTGTCATTTTCACGCCCAGAGAAAGCAGATAGTGACGCTGACACACTTCCTCTAGTGGACCAGTGTGTGTATTACACGCTTTGGCGTGATTGAGGCTGTTAGACAGGTGGCGCTGTCTAAAGTACAACACCTGTTCTCCAACTATCATATTCAACAGAAAGTGCTGAGCAAAATGAATAACAAAATGAGGATTTGAGCCGATGGCTGTTGTGTCGACGAGGCCTTCACAGGCGGTTTGTCTCTAGAGCTCGTCTAGTTGTTATGGTCTCTGCTGACACTCAGGGCTGAATACATATAATGTCATTAGTAATCTTAAGCATTACAGTTTTTTAAGTGCATATGTTTGATAAATGTTGTTGCCAGAGTTCATGCAGCAGTTTAAAATATCTGTAAAAAGTTTTGCTGTCAGATTCCAACTCAGACAGCAAATGACAGCTGACCCAGCTGTGGTCCACGTCTCCCACATTCTTCTGGCCCTCATATCACAAGGAATGATAGTTTTCAGTTGATCTATTTAATAGACAGACAGACAGAGAATCCCAATACAGTATATACTCCATTCAACTATTCTCACTGAACTGATTCATTGTTACATTGTTGAGCCTGTCAGGATTTCGGCAACAGAGTCTGAGAAATGGAGAATTCAAATCAACAGTTTTATTTGATAACTAACTCTCCACCAGCAGGACAAAAGGGGAATCTGTTAAACAGGCAGAGCTCAAAACCAGAAATCTTTCCAAACAAAACATCATTCCAAGAGAGAGAGAGCGTGGTCCTACAGGCAGTCGGTCAGTAACACGCAGCAGAAACATAACTTTAATTATAAAATAATTAATTAATAATAAATTATTTTAAAAATTAATTGCATGCATCACTAGTTCATAGCATTGATATAGCTGCACTAGACCAGCAGGGACACTCCAGACACAAATAAAACACTGTTCACTAGATTTGTGAATTACCTTGTCTATTTGTGTAAAATAAAGAAAAGTCTGATTTTTATTTTCTTTCAAAACACACAAAACCACATTGAATTAGAAACCACTAAAAACAGACGTATATTTCATATGTCATGTGAGGGATAATCCATGGCTAGCTGTGCCTTAAACAATTTTAATGCACAACGAAGAGACAAAGAACCACTCGACGAGATTTAGTCTCAGAAGAAGAAGCTCAAGCCAACATAATGAAGACAGATTTCTCCCTTGAAGTTCGACAGTTGACGGAATGTATTAATGAAATATTAATAAAGTGTCTGTAATGTATTAATGAAATATTAATAAAGTGTCTGTAATGTATTAATGAAATATTAATAAAGTGTCTGTAATGTATTAATGTGTTCAGGTAAAAAAACAACAACTGAAAACTCATTTTTTAGTTCTTGAAAGATAAAAGATTTTTATTAATTACAGAAACGAATAGTTGAAGGGCTGATCACAGTGTTTAGAAGAGTCAGCGGGTCACGACTTTTGGTTGAATCAGTACAAATGGATCAGCAGGGGGTGCTATTCTCAAAGGAAAATACAGGGAGGAAATTGTTCACAATGAGATTAATAACAAGGGAAGGTGGCTAATACTGATACTAGAGGATTCACATAAGCAATATATTATATCATAGTATTTATGATACTAATCTCAAACCTACAAATCTGCTGTTACTTCATGAATTAGAAGAACAAACTACAGACCTGTCAAATAAATGAATGAATGAATGGCAAAATTATATTTGATGGTGATTTTAATTTGGTCCCACATAATAACTTAGATAGATGTCCTTAATGTTCAACCTTAATGTTATGAAGCGACGAGAATACTTTTTTTGCTGAACAAAGTAGTTATTTTTGATTTGTTTTTGCACACAAAAGTATACTCGTCACTTCATAACATTGAAGGGTTCATAACACACACAGTTTCTGCCAATCTCATGTTAGTTGAGTTCCTATAGAGTAGTATTGCATCCTTCATATCTGAAGAGTCTTTTATCAGATTTATAAAGACAGATACGCTGTACCGATTCTTTCTGAAAACAGCTGAGCTCCTGGAGGCGAAGCTAAAGAGTGACGAGCACATGCAGCTTTTGCCTAGAGATTGTCTGCTATCAACGGTCAGCTAAACTAATGTACTTAAACACACACAATACACCATCACATTATCCCTGGATAACTTTTGATTCACTATACGTTCATGTTGTTTACATTATATGCACTTATGTGCCGATTGCCAACAAAACTTGATGCAGCTTTACTGACCACCTGTGGTTTGACTCATGACCGGGATCATTATCGCTAAGACCGCTCCATCTTTCAGTTTCAAACGATCTGTAAATCCAGCATCGAACTGGACCTTGTTTATGAAACCATAAGCATTGATCCTGAGGGCTCAAGCAGCCACGGAAAACACGAGATATTCTCCATTCATTTTAACCATTAAAAAATTGATTGCAACTTTCAGACACGACTTTATCCTTATTTTGATAGTTAATTTGAGGCGGTTTCTATGGTTATTTTAAAGACAAATATCTCGAGCGCATCAATGTAATGCGTGAGCACAAATCTCTCAGCTGTTCCCTTAACGCTGGTTCTTCAGGAGGCAAGGTTATCTTTCCTTCTCAGCCAAAAACACTTCTTTGGTTACATTGCTGATTTCGTGGTCTAAAAACAAAGTAACAAATCTTTCTCGAGCAAGTCCTGTGCAGCGCTGCTGATTAATGAAGCATGTTGATGGGTGTGCTCTTTCTCTCTCGCTCTGGTTGGTGTGTGTGCGCTCTTTCAGGAGAAGTGCCCAACTGCCCATACAAGCAATTTCGCCCTTTATGACATCATACAGGGCCACACTCGAAAAAAACTTTCAGAAACTTATACGAACCCTGCAGGAGTGTATTTGGCACTGAAATACTCCATCATACGTCATGAGAATCCAACTCTTTAACAGTGTAAATAAGTCAGAATGCATGAAATAGTATTAGACATCCCCATTAAGGCCGAATCACTGCAGTCACGTTGACTATTTTAACAATGTCTTTAGTAGCTTTCTGGACCTTGAATGACAGTAATTACGTTGCTTTCTATGAGGGTAAAAAAAACCTTGTATTTCATCAAAAATATCTTCATTTGTGTTCTGAAGATGAACAAAAGTTTTACAGGTGTGGAACGACACGAGGGTGAGTAATTAATAACAAATTCAAACCCTTTCATAAATTACGCATAAATGACACTTTCACAGATGATTGACCAACAACTTTGTATTCTAGCTCTGAAATACAGTACTCCTTAATGGAGTCTTTTTAGAAAAATTGGATAATAACCTCTAACCTCAGTATAACAAACAATTCAAGTATCATTTAAAATTGTTCACATAATATATCCTGTGAAAGACACATTAGAGCATTTTCATCTGGATATAGATCACAAATGCTCTTTTTGTAATTGTGAAAGTGAGTCTATTGTGCATTTATTTTTTCAATGTCCCTGTTCATCTTTCTTTTGGCATGAAATGTCACAAATGAATTGCAACCTAGTCTTACATGTCATCTGTTTAACTTCATTCAAATCAATTTGACTTTTCTAAAAGAAAATATGTATTATCGATATATATATATATATATATATATATATATATATATATATGGCCCGTCTTGTCTCACCCTTCATTAACACGCAACTCAGAATACGGATGATCACAGTATTTATTTGTCCTGCACAGAGCAGTAGAAGAAAGAGAAACAAGTGAGTAAAGTTGCTTCAGCTCCATCTGTACGAGACATTTCACTAGTTCGGGAGCACATGGAATGACGCACATGGAAAGATTCGGTTCATTAAAAACGGAAATAAAACTATCAAATACACAAAAATATGAACAGAAAACACACTCTATAAGTCAACTAGTGTTCAATGTGTGCAATCCCCTTCATACATCGTCTAACATTCAACATGAAACTTATATTTTTAACTTTTAATACGGAGCTGCAGCAGAAACGACTCACCCACAGCAGTTCTCTCTAGCTCTGCTGCAGATTGTTCGAACTCGGTGGGCTATAGCGCCACCAGCGCAACCAATAGGAAGCGTGAACACATTACAGCAGGATTTATTTAAAGAACCCTTGAACTATGATATTTATCCCGTTACATACACCCCCCTTAAATCCTGCTTAATGTGGAAATACCATAACAAGAAAAACCAGCAGTGAAGAAAGATAAAGAGAAAAACAGATATGGAACTCACACTTCATGTTTCCAATTAATAAAGAAGAGAAGAAAAACTGCGCACTGAGTAGGATTATCTGTCAATCAAAAGATTCTTCCATAAGAAGTACCTACAAACAAGGGTGGCGCCTAACCCCAGTCTGAAAGTAGACTAAAGAGATGCCTGTTACACCTCAAAATTTCATAACGTAATAACTCATTTGATTTCTAATCTCTGTATCAATCAGCTTCTTTTTTGTGTTCCCCACTTTGCATGAAATCAAATGTAACATTTTATGTGAAAATGCTTTTAACTAAATAAACAAAAGAACTCACTGTAGAGTCTGGACTGTCTATGTGTTGTTTGTTCATTTCACAAATCAGTCTTTTAGTAGGCTTAATGACTCTGCCAAATCTAGTTTGAGTTACGACAGCCTCAACATGTCTTGGCTGTGTGCACACCACAGGTTCCTTTATGACGTCATTTGTGAACTGCTCTCTTTGAGTCGAGTCAGAATCTTGACCTTTCACTTCAGGTAAATCAACATCACTTGTTACATTTTGATCACTTCTTTCGACATCAATTTCCATTCTGACATCACTTCGGTCATTCAGGTTCCCAGCACCAGCACTTGCAGAGTCCAGCATCACTGACACACAATCTGACGCATCAAGTGAATCTGTATGGATTGTATGAACATCCTCTTCAGCAAAATCATTAGGATTACTTAATATCCAGTTTGCAGTTCTGTCGTCATGGTCAATTCCATCTCCTTGAACTTCAATTTCATCATTCACATCATTGTCCTTTTGATCTGATTCCTGAGGTTCATCAACTGGTAGGAAGTTCACAGGTAACAAAAGATTTCTATGGACCACTCTCACTTTGTCTGAGTTGATTTCTCGAATCCTGTAAACATTGATATCAGGACACACAGCAATGACTTCATACGGAGATGAATCCCATTTGTCAGAAACTTTTCTTCTACCTTTTTCACCTCTGTTCGCAACCAACACTCTATCTCCGACAGCCAGAGGACAGCCCTTCACCTTTCTGTTGTAAAGTCTGCCATGTCGTTCCTGTTCTTTCAGAGTGTGCATCCTTGCTATGTGTGCTGCTTCACGCAAATCTTTCTTCAGCTTGGACACAAAATCTTTGTAATCCACCACATTCTCATTTGAAAGCACATTTTGAAACAGAATGTCAATTGGGAGACGAGGAACTCTGCCAAACATAAGAAAGAATGGTGCAAAACCTGTTGTCTCATGTTCAGTGCAGTTGTAACAGAAGGTAAGTTGCTGCAACATCTGCGGCCATTTTGCCTTTGCTTTAGGAGGCAATGTCCTGATCATGCTACCAAGAGTCCTATTGAACCTCTCAGCAATGCCGTTCCCCATTGGGTGGTACGGTGTTGTGTGGGACTTGTCTACACCTGCCATGGTCAATAGTTCCTTGATTAGCTTGCTCTCGAAATTCGCCCCCTGGTCAGAATGAATTCTTTTGGGGAAACCATAAACTAGAAAGAAGTCATTCCAGAGTCTTTTTGCAACTTGTTTGGCCGACTGATTCTGGCATGGAAACGCATGGGCCATTTTTGTAAAATGATCCGTCACAATCAGCACATCTACAGACTTTCCTTCTTTGACCTCTGCCGACCAAAAGTCGATGCAGACCAGCTCGAGCGGCTCAGATGTTCGGATACTTTCTAAAGGAGCACAAGCATTGGGTTCTGAGGTTTTACCAACCACACATCGATGACAATTCTTCACATAATCATCAATATCTTTTTTCATTCCAATCCAGAAGAATCTTTGTCTCGCCAATGACAGTGTCCTGCTACGTCCTTGATGACCTGCCGTATCATGGATTCCATGGAGAACTTGCGCTTTTAATGAAGCAGGTACAACAAACAGGTAGATTTTCTTGTTTAGCTTTGGATCTCTTTTCACCTTATACAGCACACCATCACGGACAACAAGTTTATCATGGTGTTTCAACAGTTTCCGCACACTTGTGGATTCCTTTGTTTGTTCTCTCTTAGATGGTTTCCGACGTCTTTCAATATAGTACAGAATCCGACACAAGGTGCTGTCCTTCTCCTGTTCATTCACGATGTTGCTGTGCTGCAAAGGAGGGCTAAACTGTTGTGGTTGTGAGATGGCTGGCACTGACCCCAATACTTCACTCAAACCCCCAGTAGTGTGTGCTGCTAACACCGCAGAAACTTCCTGGCTCCCAGAAGAACCTGAAGGCAAGAGTGTATCACTGGTTGGGTCACATGAACCTTTGCCATCCTTCTGCACCACCTGATGGTTACTTGTGCACTTGAAAGCATCTTGGACAGTGTCGTCAACTATACCACTGACATCCTTCAAGAGAGATAAGTACGGTTCAGTGATAAGGCGATGTCCTATGCAAGACTGGACAAATGGCTCACGGCTCAAAGCATCCGCAACAACATTTTTTGTTCCTGGGACGTACTTCAGATCAAAACTGTAGGAAGCAAGTTTTGCCACCCATCGCTGCTCACATGCATCGAGTCGGGGTTTAGTCAGGATATATGTAAGAGGATTATTGTCGGTCCATGCCGTAAAGTGCCGTCCTCTCAGCCAGTGGCTAAACTTTTCACAGATAGCCCACTTTAAGGCAAAGAACTCTAATCTGTGAGCTGGATAGTTCATTTGTGAGCGAGACAGAGTTCTACTTGCAAAGGCTACAGGTCTGGCAATTTCTTCACCTGGCAGAACCTGCGACAATACAGCTCCCACTCCATCGAAAGATGCATCAACAGCCAAAATGAAAGGTCGTTCAAAGTCTGGATGAGCCAGCGTCACATTTTTAGTAAGTTCTAGTTTTAGGGTGTGCAAAGCTTCTTCACAATCAGCCGTCCAGTCAGCGGGGGAAAGTTTGAGGTAACTAATTTTCTTTCTTGGTCTATGTCCTTTTGTGACAGGAGTCCGTTTGACTGAGCCTGATGTCAACTTGAATAAAGGCTTAGCTTTTGCTGAACATCCTTCAATAAAATGTTGATAGTACAGAACCATTCCAAGAAAGGACCTGATCTTTTTTTGACATGGTGTTTTTCCATCAGGTTCCATCAAATCAGAAGCTTGAATATTGTTAATTGCCTCAACTTTACCAGGATCAGTCTTAATCCCTTCTTCACACACAATGTGCCCAAGAAATTTCACAGATCGTCGCAAGAAACAACATTTCTTTGGAGCCAACTTCAGGTTGTGATGTGACAAGCGCAAGAGAACCATTTCGAGACGTTGGAGGGCTACAGACTCAGAAGAGGCAAACACCATCAAATCATCAAGGTAACAGAGAACGCTGCTAAAATTCTCATCTCCAAAGATAGACATCATCATTCTCATGAAAGTGGCTGGGCTATTAGAAAGACCCTGAGGAAGCCTATTGTACTCATGGAGTCCAAATGGTGAAGAGAATGCAGTGTACTTTTTATGTTCTTCTTCTAGGGGAACATTATAATACCCTGAGGTAAGATCCATGGTTGAGAAGAAGGTGTTTCCTCCCAATGCAGCTAACACATCGGACTGGTGTGGCAAAGGGTAGGCGTCTCTGACAGTCCTCGCGTTTAACCATCTAAAATCAGTGCAGATCCTGAGATCGCCATTTTTCTTCCAAACTAGTACGAGAGGGGAAGCATAGTCACTATGTGACTTGCGAATGATTCCTTTCTCCTCCATCTCATTTAACGCTGTCCTCAGTTTAGCATACTGGCTCGGTGGTATACGCCTATATGGGAAACGGAAGGGTCTGTCATCAGTTAAGTTAATTCGATGGACAACGCCTTTAGCTTCTCCGCACTCCATTTTGTCTCTTGAGAAAACTGACTCGTACTTCTCAATGATGTGCAACAACTTGTCTTTCCAGTGGGATGACACTTCACATGACTCTAAATCAAGTTCACCAAGGTTCAAATCATTCAAGACACGCTTCATCTCTTTGCTGGATCTGTGTGGTAAGGGTTCCTCAGTACACTGCAGATTAGACTGAATTTGTTTCGGCAGCGGCAAATCTTGCACAGCAATACACGGTGACACGTCAGCTATTTTTGCATTTCTCTTCAACACAACACGGTGATTAGTGGGGTTGATGACTTTCAAGGGGATAGAACCATCTCCCCATAGTGGTGTTATGACCCTCCCGACCAATATCTGTCTAGGTCTTGATTTGGACTCGGTCGGTTCTACAATGACAGTGCTTCCCACTGACAAAACAGAAGACTGAGGTAGCTTACCCCAAACTAGATGTTCAGTTTGTGGCTCTAACGTCACACTCCTTTGTAACTTTACAGTACCGATTTTCTCAGGTATGGATTCGCCTCTCCATCTTTCTGCATTTGAGAAAAGAGATAGAAACATACAGCACTCATCACTCTCATTGTTACTTGACTTAGACATGAGCCTCCAGTAACCGTCAGTTTCTCTCAGTTGCATCAGAAGTCTCTTTATAACGTTTGTGCCCAAAATCATCTCTTCGGTCTGCCCAGGCACAACTAAAGCAGGAATTATCATGGGGCAGCCGTACACTGTAGCTTTAAGATCATAGACTGCAGTAGGGGCAACACGATGGCCACCACAACCAACAATGACAATATCTTGTGCTGACTGGCTTGTCATATCTGGAATACTTTTCAACAACCTTTCTTCAGCAGACTCGCTAATTGTACATGCCATTGATCCACTATCAATTAAAGCTTTAAGGGTGATATCATTCTCAACTGAGACAGATGTGTAAAACAAGCTATCAGCTTTGGGAACTCTCTGTACACCTTGGAAGATGACTGTTTTGTCTGAAGTTACATCACTGAACATTTGACATAAAGACTCATAATCCATTCCATCTTCAAAACTGGATATGGGAGATTCACTCTCAAGATCTACGTGATCCTCCCTCACACGTAGATCACTTAGTTTGACTGCTGGTTGACTGAGGAAGCATTCTTCCTTTCCTGTGGACACCGGAATCTGGGATGGTCAGGCGAAAAACACTGGAAACAGAGCCTTTTGTCTCTACAGTGAGTAAAAGCAGAATGTGAGGTGTCCTTGCACACTAAGCATGGTGTATCATTCAAGCCTGGAATTCTAGACATGGTGCTTCTCTTTCTATACTCCTTGCTCGCCTGCGCATTACCACTATTATTCATCAGAACTCTCTCCAGCATATCGATCACTTTTTCCAGAGCCATGTTTTCTGACTGTTTTGACTGAAGTGAATCCTGTTCAGCTTTCACTGGGAATGGGCTAGGACTTACACACATTTCATTCATAGCGATTTTCTTTTCACATTCAATCTGTCTATTTCCTTGTCCAGCAGCTCTGAGACATTTCTCTGAATGATACTCGTTCAGGATCTCTTGTACTTCATGAGCTGTCCATTTATCAATGGTTTTTGAACGAAATGTCAGCGCTAGATCTGAGTTTGGACAATTCCTAATGAACATGCGTGTGACTTCGATCAGTTGGTTGTCTAGCACCTTTCCTTGTTGTTTCAGACACTCAGCTGTGATGTCAGCAGTATGGTTCAGGCGTAACCAGTAATCAAAGGGATCCTCTTGAGGTTCTGGAAGAGTGGTGTAGAAATCTTGCAAAGGGACAGGAGAATACTGTTGGCAACTGAAATGCTTCCGTAATAGGGTGTAGATTGCAACAGGATTTGTTCTGATATCTAATCCGCTAGACAACATCCCCACTTTAACAACATCTTTGGCTTTGCCTCTCAAGTGGATTAAAATTTCTTCACCCTTGCTCTTCAGTAGGCAGGAACCCCTTTCTTATGAAGTTTTTCATGAGCTCCACCCACTCATCGAGTGTAACAGTGTCTGATGCGTCACCTCTGAAAATTGGAGGATCTTTAACTTCTCTCTGACGCACTACTTGAATCTGCGATGCACTTGACATGGAGCTCTGGTCAGGCGTGTATCTACTATTGTGGTTATATTGCGTATGCTTGGATGTAACTTCTGTTTGACTGTGCAAATTCAAATGTGCAAGTATACTGTCCGCCAGTTGCAGGCCTACTTGCTGCACTATGTTACCCATCTGACTCATCATATCACTGGTAAGGACTGGAGTTGATGTACTAATAGGCTGCGTATTTACAGAACTGCTTAAATTTACATGAGCTGCGTTCTCATTGACATTTGGGGCAGGAAATGCGTTCGCTTCTAACCCATTGTTGGCACCACACATAACAGAGCTAGGACTAATGTCTGGAAAGGGAATTGGTGTCGCTAACAGACCTCTCCCTCGACCAACACTAACTGGAGTTTCTAGATACTGAGATCCAGTCAACCTTGTGTTTTCCATAATCAACTAATAGGTGTAAAAAAATTTAAAAAAGAGGAAAAGAGAGAGAAAAAAAAATGTGTACACTATATTCTATTATGATACCTGGAGTCAATAAAAATATTAAACCACTTCAAAGTGTCCATTCAAAAGTCTCTTCCCAGGTATTCGTTTTCTAAAAGTCCAGGGATAACTAATAAAATCTTAGCTGAAGGTCCCGTGCAGTGAAGAATGACGACAGGCCCGCCGGTCCGACGTTGGATGATCTTCGACCACCTTGATTGAAGTCCTGAGTCACGGCACCAATGTGACCCTCTTTGGTTTTTTCTCTGGCCCGTCTTGTCTCACCCTTCATTAACACGCAACTCAGAATACGGATGATCACAGTATTTATTTGTCCTGCACAGAGCAGTAGAAGAAAGAGAAACAAGTGAGTAAAGTTGCTTCAGCTCCATCTGTACGAGACATTTCACCACAGCAGTTCTCTCTAGCTCTGCTGTATACCAATATAACAATAAACAATTTGGCTTCTTAGATTTAATGCTTTGTGATCGTATAGTAGTTTTCAATATCAGATAATAATATGCATAGACAGAAATATTATAATATATTAAATATAAGATATAATAATCATCCACTTTATATTAAACAGAATGAAATTAATAGAAATAACATTTTTTTCCATAAAACAACATGTTCTACAAAATAGTAAATTCGTAAATACAAAAACAATTACCTGCACAGAGCAGTAGAAGAAAGAGAAACAAGTGAGTAAAGTTGCTTCAGCTCCATCTGTACGAGACATTTCACTAGTTCGGGAGCACATGGAATGACGCACATGGAAAGATTCGGTTCATTAAAAACGGAAATAAAACTATCAAATACACAAAAATATGAACAGAAAACACACTCTATAAGTCAACTAGTGTTCAATGTGTGCAATCCCCTTCATACATACATCGTCTAACATTCAACATGAAACTTATATTTTTAACTTTTAATACGGAGCTGCAGCAGAAACGACTCACCCACAGCAGTTCTCTCTAAGCTCTGCTGCAGATTGTTCGAACTCTGTGGGCTATAGCGCCACCAGCGCAACCAATAGGAAGCGTGAACACATTACAGCAGGATTTATTTAAAGAACCCTTGAACTATGATATTTATCCCGTTACATATATATATATATATATATATATGTGTAATGAAGGGTCAGTGGAGAGTGGATCCTTTTGCAGTTCAGTTTGTATTTATTCCCAGTTCATACTTTATTCTATGACAATCATTTATTTTGATAATATATGCCAAAGCTTGCCTATTTCTCCCCCCAAATTTTATTCAGACTCATTTATTCAAATTGTGTAAGTGAAATGACACGTGAAAGACTTTTTTATGTATAATAATAATAATTTACATTGTTTTATACGCTTTTCATAGCGCAAACTGATTTATTACATGAAACTCCAAAAATAGCTGCGTCGTCTGGGACGCAAAGGCAGTTTTTCCACCTTTTGACCACAAGATGTCGTTAGTGTGCACCGTGTTGAAAAGCTTCGAGTAACGAACCTTTTTACGATACACTTGAGGGGAAAGCTTCACAAAGCGTCATTTCGCCATCACTAAATAACAGAATAGCAGTCCACAGAATAACGCTCAGAAATGATCACAACAGCAAATCAAGACTTCGCGATGGGTGTGAGTGTATGTGTGTCTTAAATAGTGTGTGTGTGATGCAGTGCAGGTGCGAGCGTAATCAGTCCCAGGAATGAGGGCCTATGGGAGTTGGAGTCCGAATTGTAGTGAGTCAATATTCAGGCGATGGCTCCCTCCAGCGGTCCGGAGGATGAACCGTGGGAGCCACATTCATGACAATATATTTGTCTCACTGCACATGGTTCAAATCGGAGAATTTTAAGATGAATTCAATCTCAGTCTGTTTCACAAGATTTTGTCTTCATTTTGTTTCATCATAAACATAACATCTGCTTTTATATCGTTTGACATGTATGAAAATGTATATAAACCGATCAAATTATTTCAAGACTTAAAGGAGTCTGTTTTCTCTCATGTTTACAACTTAATTGTCTTTCTCTGGTCTCTCTTTAATCTGTTGCTCATACAGTTTCTTTCACAGATTTACATTCACTCTTCTATATCTATCGCTCCAGTCCAGACTCATCACTACACTAGTGACTGATCTCCACCTGTCAAACTAACATGGAGCGTTTATTGAATTCCAGTATTTTATTATTGATGGACTTTGATGATGGATCCTCCCTCTCTCTGTGCTCGACAGACGCGGATCATTTGGGACCAGGTGACTCCCATGATCACTCGTCGCTCCTGATCGGTGACCAAGTGGAAGAGGATACAGTATCTTTGTTAGTCTGATTTTCCTCAAGCGTTTGCAGGTCTAAAGTAAAGGAAGCTGTCGGGAAGTGGAGCCGTTTTCTTTGCTCTTTCACTGCCACCTCATCAGGTCTGTCAGAGGATCGTTGAAATCTAAATGAATCTTAATTTATAACAGTGAAGTCACTGTATCTTCAGTCTGTTGATTCTGTTGACTGTGAGTCTCTGTAGTGGATCCTTATTCACCATCAGATGATCATGAGGAGATCAGACTGTCATGTCCTAAAATAAAACACAAACAGTCACATGTGCAGAATGAAACATTACATCTGTCACATCTTTTCCTAAGAAAACTAGATAAGCTTTATCAATTCATTCTCACACATGATAATATAGCTTCTATCTGATGCTCAAAGTCACTTTACAAAATCAAGAGGTCATGAAAGGTCACTTTCACACAACGGACAGCTGATCCAGAACCAGCAGAAATGATCATTACACTCCACTACAAATTTAAGATTTTGTAACTTATAATGTAATAACTGCACATAATGTAATAAGTATTACATTATTATTGTAAGAAATTGTTCATAATGTAAAGATTTTATCAAAACATTATAAAATCTTGAGCTCATAATGTAATAATTTTTACATTATGAAAAATGTATTACATTATAAACTCACCATATTATCATAACTGTAACAGCTTTTAAAACATAAAAAAAATTGTATTCTCTTTTTTAAAAAATAATTCCAGTCTTAAACTACCTGAAAAATGCAACAGATTGTAATATTTATCCAATTATTATGATTATTATAATATTTTTATTAAACATAAAGCATTGGTATTCTCTTACAGTACATTTTAAAATCTAAATCCAATCTTAACCTGCCTACAAAATCCACCAGGTGTGTGTGTGTGTGTGTGTGTGTGTGTGTGTGTGTGTGTGTGTGTGTGTGTGTGTGTGTGTGTGTGAGATAGATCACGTTATCTGCTTCAGCCAATCGCAGCACAGAATACAATTTTAGCAAATATTTCTTCACTTTAATACAAGTTTCAGCAAAACAAATCCTGAATGTACATCAGAGGACATGTTGAAAAATACAGTATAACTTACAATCATGTACAGTGGTTATAAAGAGTCTCCACACCTCTGTTAAAACAGTTTGGTTTGGTCAACATGCCCTCTGATGAAGAAATGTTTGCTAAACTTGTTCTCTGTGCTGTGATTGGCTGAAGCAGATAATGTGATTTTATGTTTTTAAAGCTGTTATAATTATGACAATATGACAATGTGTTTGGTGAGTTTATAATGTAATAATTTTCTCATAATGTTAAAAAAAGGTTATTACATTGAGCTCAAGATTTCATAACATTTTGAGAAAATTGTTACATTATGAACATTTTATTACAATAATAATATAATACTTATTACATTATGAGTTTCTACAAACCCAAACATCAGATTATCACACACACAGAGACAGTTAAAGGATAAAAGCTGGAAATAACATTAATATTATTTTCACAATCAGTCACAACACTATGAGCAGAATTAAACTCAATTTAAACAGTTTAAAGTTCAGAGACCTACAGAAACTGAAGCTGAATTTAAGACTCATTATCTGATGATCTCAGACACAATATTCACACACATGTGCTGTTACTGAACCTGGTACAGTTTCCTTTTATTTCTAGTGAGTAAAACAGACATTTAAACTTTATATGAAAATATGATGATGAAAATTGTTAAAAACTATTGTTACAGCCGTATCTCCAGTTTATAATGTGGGTCATTCTCCAGATCAGAGAGCAGCTTCACTCCCGAGTCTCCTAGATAATTTTCAGACAGATCCAGTTGTCTCAGGTGTGAGGGGTTTGATCTCAGAGCTGAAGCCAGAGCAGCACAACCTTCATTTGTGACACCACAATCCCACAGCCTGTAGAGAACAATGACACACTCTTCACTCTCTCAGATCAGATCAACACACATTAAGCCTCCAAATCTACAAATCTTAACATAACCAGTTAATAAATAAATAAATAAATATCATAATGCTGACAATATGAAATAAATACTCATTTTGTCATAAAATACATCAGTTTGGTTTAAGGGATAGAAAATACAGTTTAAACAGTATAAAAAATAAAATCATTATTTCTCTTAAGTCACCATAAAACATTGAAACCCAATGTGTGTGTGTGTGTGTGTGTGTGAGTGCGTTTATTGACATATCAGGACATTAATGTGTATAATGACATGGGTATGACATAAGTATTACAAAAAGAGGTGATTTATGAGGACATTACTCCATGTCCCCACTTTTCAAAAGGCTTATAAATCACACAGAATGAGTTTTTGTGAGAAAGTAAAAGTGTGCACAGTTTCCTGTGATGGAAAGGTTTAGGGTTAGGGGTAGTGTAGGGGGAGAGAAAATACAGTTTGTACAGTATAAAAACCATTACGCCTATGGCATGTCCCCACAATTCACAAAAACAAACGTGTGTGTGTGTGTGTGTGTGTGTGTGTGTGTGTGTGTGTGTGTGTGTGTGTGTGTGTGTGTGTGTGTGTGTGTGTGTGTGTGAGAGAGAGAGAGATTAATGTATTTGTAAACATTTTAAGGAACTCTTGATACTAATGTAATTAATGTCCAATAAAGGCTGTATTAAAGCACTTAATGATATTTTCAGTCTTTCCGTGACCTAATCTAAAGTGAAAACTCTTTATGGTTAATACGTTTTTAACAAAACATTATCTAACTCTTTACATATGAGCTAATTAAACAATAACAATGAATGAAGAACTAATTTTCCGCATATAGTCTGTTAATGTATTAACTACAGTTTATAAACTATTAATTAACAATGTAAGAGCCATTATGTCTGTAATTCTGTTTTTTGACCACTGGGTGGAGTATTGGCCTTATCTATAGGCTAGTTATATAGTTGTACATTAGATTACAATTTCTGTAGCTTCCTGTTTAAACCTACATGAAAAACTTGAAAAGCAGTTTCATTTATATGTTTGTTGTGATGTATTTATTTTTGCTATTACTCATAATTTGATTATTTGTTACTATTTTATTACTTATTGTTTATTTGTCTAACAATATTTAAAATTTAATTGAGTTAATCTGGTAGTTTTTGGTGTCATAACCATATTTATTAAGGTTACATGTATGAAAAACAACAAAAGCAATAACTAGGCTTATTTTATAGGCCCATTTTCTTTTCTTTTACTTTATTAATTTTTTGTTGTGGGGCAAGTGAAAATTTGAACCACTGGCCCGACTGGGGAATCAATTTGTCTGATAGCATTATTATTATTATTATTATTATTATTATTCAAGATTTATATAGATATATTGTTATTGTGAATTATTTTGGTCATTATTTTAATCATGCAGTGAAAGATCTGATATGGTGACAGCCCTGGTTCAGGTGAACCCCACAAAACTTTCCTCTTTTCAGCTGCAGATACACATTTTGAGGCAATGATCACACTTTTGAAAGGTTGGTCTGTTTGCTCAAGCATTACAAGATAAGTTGAATTACACCAAACATTTGTGATTTAAAAACCCTCTTCCCTGTAACCTGTGTCTGTTGTCTGGTTTGTAGTTTGTTAGGTTTATTTAACTGTTAGTTTTACTTTCTTTTGCAGGATAATAATATATTTAGATCTAAATTTTATTTTTTTAAATTTTCTTTTTTGCCGGCAGGATCAGGTTCAAGCAGGAATCTGTCACTGAACTGCCGGATGGGGTTTACGCCAAAGGATATTTTTTTATGCACTATCTACATATTAATCCTTATTCACTTCAAGTCTTTATGGTAGAGATGATCTTACCACAGATCCTCCAGTTTACAGAGAGGATTCTCCAGTACAGCAGAAATCATCTTCACTCCAGAGTCTCCTAGTTTATTCCCAGACAGAATCAGTTCTCTCAGGTGTGAGGGGTTTGATTTCAGAGCTGAAACCAGAGCAGCACAACCTTCATCTGTGACACCACAATACATCAACCTGTAGAGAGCAATGACACACTCTTCACTCTCTCAGATCAGATCAACAAGGAATTTCTCATGATCACATTCAAACTAACAGTGTGATGATAAGGTGAGAGAGACATGCAGCATCACAGCAGACGCTTTATATTTATATTTTTATAAATGAATAAGGTCAGTTTCCTCTGAATCACCCAAATACATTTTCAGTAACACTTTCTATGAAGCCTGTGTTTATAATGCATTATAATGATATTCTTAATGCATTATAATACATGAATAATGCCTTATAAACAACCTTATAATATGCTGCATCATCTTATAAATAATCATAATAATAGTAACAATATGATATAATACTTGACTATTTGTGGTTATAACTTTTAATAGTATGAAGCATTATAACACCAGATGAAGCCTGCATTCATAATGCATCATAAGGGTAATCTTAATGCATCATAATGCACACATAATGCCTTATAAAAACGTATAATGTTGCATCATCTAATGAATATTCATAACAACAGTAATAATACTTAACTCTCTGTGGTTATAAATAAGAGTATGATTATTTATAATACACAATGAACATAATTTTATCCACTTAAGTTTCATATTTTAATTTCCCAAGTCTCATATTGTTACGGTACAGATGGCACGGAGGCAGAAGTAAAAGCAAGTAAGGTAGTTTATTGTAATTCAGCAGTGAGCAGGTGAGTAAATGGTTGATAGATAGTTCAATGGGAAGATAGGGGATTGATACTGTCCTTTGTTGCTTGTAGATGGAAGTCGTGGTTGATGAAATGGAGAATGGCAGACGAGGAATACTCACACACACGGAGGGAAGGCTGGAGACGCTGGAGAGACTGGGATCGCTGGTAGCAGGTAAGTAGCAGGTTGGAGTCCTTTAGGTAAGTATACATTAGTCTGTATGACAAACGAGACCGGACAACTACTGTGTGTGTGAGTGTGGGTAATATAGTGCTGGTGATTATGGGAATGATGACGTGCAGGTGGCGGTGATTAGAACTCCGGTGATTGAGTGCGTGGGTATTGCAGGGGGGTGGAGCCTGACTCTGTCTGTGACACATATCTTGACATTGTTGACTGAAGATCTGCACAGTATAATACTGCATCTTATGAGTGTAATTTTACTGCTTAAAGTGACTTGAGCGACGCCTACTGAAAAGGAGAGAGTGTGCTGCATCGATTGAGATATTGTCATTCCAGCTGGAAAGTTTGGATAATTCAGACGATGAGACGACACGTGTATCTCACATCACCACACGCATGTGTCATGCTGCTCTCGTGAGAAGAAGAGAGGAAATTGTTGAATAAAGTCGTTATTTTTGTTTTTGCCGCACAAAGTATTCTCGTCGCTTCATAACATTAAGGTTGAACCACTGTAGTCACATGACTGTTTTAAATATGTCTTTATACCTTTCTGGACATTGAAAGTGTAAATTAACTTACTGTCAATGGAGGCCTCACTAAGCCATCGGATTTCATCAAAGATATTTTAATTTGTGTTCTGAAGATGAACGAAGGTCTTACAGGTGTAGAACGACATGAGGGTGAGTAATTAATGACATCATTTTCATTTTTGGGTGAACTAACCCTTTAACCCTCTGGGGTCTGAGGATTTTTGGGGCCCTGGAGAAGTTTTGACATGCCCTGACATTTGTGCTTTTTTCAGTTGTTCATAAACATATTAATAACAAAAGTATCATTACACTGTATTCAGCACAAACTAGGCTACAGTAATATGTGAGGAACATGTATGTACATGTTTGTGTTTTTGGTTATTGAAAAAACAAAAAACTTAAGTCACTGAAATAAGGCCAAAAATATATATTAATACAGTTTTGTCCATTATATCAATGGTATCATGATACAGTGATTCTGAAAAAGCCTACTCTATTCATTGCCGCACAATTTGATGTAGACCTGTGTGTAACAGAAGAGGCAAAAAGTGTTTGTTCACAGTATTTGTATTTATTCAAGACATTGTGATGTCTGTTTCAAAAAAGTCTTGCAAAGTGCCTGAAAACATGACATTTCTGGACTTCTGGAAATAACTGAAATACATAAACAAATAATGAATGCAAAAAATAAATGAATACACATTTCAGTTCTTAACACAGAAGTTCACCCTCTGCAGCAGCTCAGGTGACAACAGCACCTCTAGGGTCATCATGGCCACCAAGGCAAGCCCCCATTGCCCCTGGGCTTCTTCATCTCCTGCGGTACACATAAAAACAGAGCAAAAATAGTGTTATTAGCCTTCAAAAATCTGTATTGTTTTAAACCCAATACATATTCATATTTCATATAGCCCATTCATAAAATCAAAATGCTGCATTAGAGATCAATTTGGCTTAAGAGCTTCCTACAGGAAATGAGTATAGCCTATATATATTTGCTTCGTTAAATACAATACACAGTAAACTAACTGCATCAGATTTGTGAACACACATAAGACTACACAGAACACATACGACTAGTGTACTCACCAAATAGTTGATTGTCTATCTGCAATACTTCTGCCCTTTCCTGGCTGCATCCAATAGTTTTTTGTTTCTAAGGAACTTCTTGTACATATCTGTGCAGGGAAAGGTGAAATTGACACAAACTTGGAGCTCAGCCTTGACGCTGTCCACATCCAGACGATTCCTCTCATTTCTCCATGCAGATGTCATCATTGAAAAGACTCGTTCTGTGTGTGCATTGCTGCATGGGATGTAGAAAATATAGGCACTGATCTTCCTGAGATTCACAAGTGGTTCATCTGCTTTGGAAAACAGTTTCAGATATCGCTCCTCACTGTGGCAACCTTCCCTTTCCGGAGAGGTGAAGGAAGCTTTCACCATGGCATATTCCTCATACAGTCCATCCATATCAATGTCTTTCAGATCGCAGGCCTGGACAGCATCACTGTATTCTTCATATGACACAGCAGTTGTGAGGTCAAGCTTTGCCACTTTGCTATGAAAGCTGTTCTCAGAGAAGTCATATCTTTCACTTATGTATTTCTTGGCTCTTTCATAGAAACCAAGAAAATCCTCCACACATTTATTTGCCAGGTAAGGGGGTAGCTGCTTGAGTCTGCTGTTCACAGTAAAGCCAAAGAACCTGTCCGTCATCCTTCTCTCAAGTTTCTGTTTCAGTTCAGTCATTACCTTAAACACACGTTATGCTGAACGATTTGGCCTCAAGTGCTTCAATGGTGTCTGAGAAGACTTTAAGAATGTGACTGAGGAAAAGAAAATATGTCTCAGACACTTCAATGCTTTCCTCTCCAAAACATTTCCACAAAAACTGGGAGCATTGCTCCTCACCTTCACTCTGAAAGTAGCTGGTCAGGGGCTTCCAATACTTCAGTATTCTGTCAATAGATGGAAGCAGGACAACCACCTTGTGATGAAATGCCGTAGCAGGTTGCATTCTTCCACTTCCACAAACTTACAGAATTCCTTCAACTGTGCTGTTCTGCTTGCTGACATGCTAAAATGGCTGTAAACCTTGAGCACAGCATTTTCAACATCAAAATCCAGGCTGCCTGCTGCATATCTTGTTGCATTGTGTAGGATATGGGCTAAACAATTTGCAGGTAGCACATCCTTCTGAGCCAATTTCAATTTCTGATAAACACTGTTGTATTTTCCATAGTTGACACTGGCATTGTCTGCTGCATATGCAGACATGTTTTTCACATCAAGACCAGACATCTCCAGTTTAGCCAGCAGCTAGTTTGTTATAGCCTCTGAAGTTTTGTTGCTGTCACTATAAAAATCTAACAGTGCATGTTGCACACCTTCCTCAAAGCGCAAATATCTCAGTACAATAGGGAAAAACTTGGTCGTACCTCTGTTTGATGCATCCGTTGCCACTGAAAAAGGCAGATTGTTTAATTTGATGTAATCTGAATGTATATACAGAGTAGGGCGCTAGGACATTCTCACACAAAGCCTTAGCTTTTGTTTTCCCACAGGTCATCCCCTTAGCTGTAGATGAGTCACTAAAGATCTCTCTGTCCACTTTCACTCCACAGTCGACACTCCTGTATGACTGTGATGATGCTTGACTGCATGATAGACTTTATAAAGCTCTGCAGTGGAGATTTTGTCATCTTGAGGTGATGATACTTCTCGAAAAAATGACCTCAGGGAAGACGTACCTGCAGCTCGTCGGTTACTTCTATGTTTTTCCGTGCTGGCATGTTGGTCAATGGCGGCTTTCCTTTGACTACTAACGTCCACTTCACAGCGACACAGTGTGCAAAATCCATGAAAAGCGTCTCTGCTGCTTTTTGCTATAAATTCATGCTCTTTTGTCCATTCCGGATTAAACGAGGTCTGACGTTTCGGCATGTTAACGTGATGATATGACGTAGCCAGCATGTGGAGGCTTGTTTACGTTTTTAACCAATGATATATCAGATATTTATTTGACACCGCTTTCAGCCAATCGTTTGTTTGACCAGAGATCTTACGGCATTAGACGCTATGCAGCTGCGTCCTAATAAAGATTCTAGAGCGGGTTTTTTAGGCTGATTCAACTCTAAAAAGGAGGACAAATGAGTGTCCGGCTTGAGGCTGTGCCGGACTCCGGACAGGGGGCTTAAAATCCGGACTGTCCGGCCAAAATCCGGATGTATGGCCACCCTATTTTTGAGTCTCTTTCACACTGGTAAGAAAAAAACCGCGGTGGTATCGCTGGCAATACCTCAGACATCAGAGTGTTAACCCTCTGGAGTCTGAGGCTGATTTGGGGCCTGGAGAAGTTTTGACATGCCCTGACATTTGTGCTTTTTTCAGTTGTTCATAAACATATTAATGGAAAAAAGTGACATTACACTGTATTCAGCACAAACTAGGCTACAATAATATGTGAGGAACATGTATGTACATGTTTGTGTTTTTGAAGGAATAACATTTATGCGTGGTTATTGAAAAAACAAAAAACTTAAGTCACTGAAATAAGGCCAAAAAAAGTATAGTAAATCTGTGTTTACAATACTTTAGGGTATTGGAGGTTGTATGCTGCCTACTCCTTCATATAAAACAATATATTGATTTAGTTTTTGTAAGACACTTTTTGCCAAGAAACACAGTATGCGTGGAGGCGTGAATCACCACTGAATAATGGGCCATTCTCACCTGAGAAGACAAAAGAATTGCATAGTAATGAGCTGAAATGACTTGCATATTAATGAGCTGAAATGACTTGCATATTAATGAGGCATTTCAGTCAGGTAGGCTGTGAAAAAAACCTTCTGTGATGTCTCAAGCTCATCATGATATATGAAATATACAGAAAAATATTATTACAATATAAAGTAATGGTTTTATATTATACTTTAAAATATAATGTATTTCTGTGATGCAAAGAGTCTGAATATAGGCTTTTAGTTTAAAAGCATGCACATTTGGAGAAATATTCCATATGCATATGGATTCTCATATGCTTATGTCAATTTTCTATACAGAGGAGTTATATTTATTTAATATTCATTGTCATTACTATGAGCGCTGGTGTTTTCAATTCATACTTGAAGTCAGAGGGCGCTCTCTGTGCATTTTTAGTCCACAAATTCATCTAAAAGAAGAAGAGGCTATTCCATGAATGGAGTTTCCAATTCATACTGCAGCCGGAGGGCGCTAAAGAAACAAAAACTCATCTAAAATTCATCTATAGAAGAAAAGAAAACAGGAACTAAACTGCATGTCTTCTAGAGCTGGCTAACCATGACTTTTACATCCAGATAAACAATTTTCAAGACAATAAATACACGATTGAGACGATGAATGCATGTATTGCCTGAATTTGCGTCTGAATAGCGCTGGCTCCATGGGCGTGGCCGCATTAGCGGATAATGAGCTGAATCACGGACTTCTGACATGGCTCTCTTTTCATACAGATTACATAAACACAGAAGGTTTGTTTTCGATTTGACTTACATGATTTAAAACCTGACATCTTAACGTTTTTTTAGACATGAATGTAATTTTTCTGTGATTAGTATTCACTAAGTTACAGTTCATTTTCTGAGAACTATCAGATTGGACTTCGTTCAGAGGGAGAGGAGAAATCACGCATCATGTTAGTTTTCTTTATTTTACAAAAAGCACAACATTTTGTTTTTACTCTGAGTGTATACAAATAAAAGAAGATATTCTATAGTTTCAATTGATATATTACTTATGTCTCTATGACAAAAAATGACGGAGTATTTTAAGTCTGTTTTGCTGCAATGTGAAAAAAACCTGCAAAACGCGCCGGCGCGTTTTCAGACCTCAGAGAGTTAAGGACTTTACACTTGCTTGACTAAATGAAGAAAATGACTTTGACTTGAGATCCAATGACTTGAGAATGACTTCATATCAACTAAAGTAATTAAATAGATTTTTATCAAAATAAGCTACAGAAGATCAGGGTTTGCTCAATCACGTGACGCTGCACAAGCACAGAAAAACATACAGCGGGTGAGAGCGCTAAATACAGAGGGAAGAAGAAAATCTCCCAACATTGTTTCTGTTGGATATAAACACTTCGAAAAAGACAATATTTATAAAAGGAGATTTCCAGCATAAAAACTGTCAAGGGATATTGATCGAACACGACCATCACAACCTCCAACTTCACAAAGGTAAGCCATGTAAGCTAACCTGTTGTTAGTTAATTTGACTAAATCTAGAGAGAAAAAAATGGTCAAAACAGCATGTCTTTATTCAACATTATTTTTTCAACTGTAGCTTAAGGTTGTCAGTATATTAAAATGCTAATTAATGATGTTTTATAATTAACGTAATGTAAATTTGCTGACATTTGGCACGTTTTATTTTAAATCATTGTGCTTTAATGCCAAATATTTCACTCTTTCTAATGACGGAAAACAATACACAAAACTGTTAATGATATACCAGTGATTTATTGATGTTCCTGTAAAAAACAGGGTCAGACATTATTACAAATGACACCAGAATTAATAAAATGCACCCACAATTCAAGATATAGTGGCCCCAAAACGGCCTTAGTATGAGCTTTTTATATTTAACATATGATATTTAAGCAATATTTCCAGAATATTAGCACGGCTGCTAATGTGATATTAATTTTATACAATAGTTCAGTGAACTAAAAGTTAAATGTTTTTGCTCTATTTCTCACAACGACAATATCTCAAACAAGCCACAGCAAAAGAGGCATGTGTCTCTGCAGCACCAACACACAGTGGTGTTTCATTACTGAATGAATCCAGAGTTTTGAACGAATCAGTTCAGTGATTCAGTGATTCAGTCACTTGCTTCGTTCCAGAATGAATCTGCCGCTTTGAATGAATCAGTTGAATGAATGCTTCTATGACTCATTCATTAAGACAGTGATTTACTGCCACCTACTGGCTGTTTTAATTTCATAATTTCAGTTACTGTTGCTTTGTCCGACAAGCCATGGCGCTGTCACGCCACACAGAGTGAAAACTACATCGCGGAGCAAAGAGGACACTGACAACACGTCGACAGACAAGACAGCAGGTTACTTATAATATTAAACAAAGTCCCAGCTTTCAAAACGTGTAGTTTAAAAAATAAATAAATAAAACAATAAAAACCGTTTTGTGGCTCTTTAATGTGTCGTGACAGATCGCTGTAGCTCCTCAGCTCAAGAGGCTCGTAAACCGATCATCTACTAGTTCATTTATAGCATCAAATAAACATGAATGAACATCAGAAGGAATGTTGTTTCAAATGCAGAAAGACGTCAATACACACCATTTTTCAAGTTTAAGTCCACCGAGGTTAATCTTCTAACTCCTGACTGCTTTGTCAGACAAAATGGCGGATTCGGCGTTCTGATTGGTTAGATTGCTTGTCATCAAACTCCCGGCGAAGGGTCAATTAAAAGTATAATAAATAATCCCCCCCCCCCCCCCCATCTAATTTTTTTCTATATTCAAAATTCTATATTTAAAAAATAATAATCTCAACATTTTTAATGCTGTTGTAATTGCAGTGTAAATGCATTCACCTTTAAGATCCCTTAAAAAAAATCCCTTTTGGTTTGAAAATGTTTAAAAATGTCCCTGAAAATCAGTTTAAGGAGTCAAATATTAGCTCTTAAAGGTCCCGTTTTTCGTGGTTTTTTGAAGCTTTGATTGTGTTTATAGTGTGCAATATAACATGTGTTCATGTTTCGTGTGTAAAAAAACACAGTATTTTTCACATAATTTACTTATCTGTATACTGTTGTTTCCACTGTCATAAAAACGGGCTGATGACTTCCTTGTTCTATGAAGTCCCTCCTTCAGAAATACGTAACGAGTTCTGATTGTGCCAGCGGTTCCTGTGTTGTGATTCAACAGCTCTGAGCGCACCGTGCCCGGAAAAGTCACGCCTCTTACCATAACGTGGAGATGCACGCGCTCAGTGTTATTGTAAACATGTCTTTAATTTTACCCTATCAATTTGAGCCGGAATCAGACCCGGTGATTGGACTGCGGGATGAAAATAACAGCGTTTCGACGACATGGCGACAAACACACTCTACAAACGCAACTCTTGTGTATTCCTGTGGGCGGAGGTTAGTCAAAAAACTGTTTTAGTGACGTCATTAAAGAAGGAAGTAGAGGGATGTAGTCCAAACTGGCCGTTCGATGTAGGCGACTTCTGTTAAATAAAATATCTCGCTTGGCATTGAACTTTGAGCTTTAAAATTTTACAGATTTTATTTATACTCTAACAACAACATTACACACTAACTAAAGTTTGAAACATGGGATCACGAAGAACGGGACCTTTAATGTAAAGTTAATTTCTGTCACTTCCCTGCCGGTGATATTCCATAAAATATATTTAAGTAAAGATACATAAAATGACATTTACTAATAAACCAATATAATTAATGCATCACACTTGTGAATTCACCTTCAAGATTTTACGTATTATTGTTATAATAATAATTCATATTAAGATCAATTATTTTACTAATTGATTTTAATCAGTGTTTTGATTAAATTGATGATAATCATGATATTTAAAAATGAAGTATCATCATTATGTTAATTAGGTGTGTCACAATATACCGGTATTCGTGATAACCATAATATTTAAAATGATGAATAGTACACATATGATAATGACACGTAAATAAATAATCCAGCGCCAGTATCTGATCAAGGACCACGGTTTCAGCTAAAAATCTTCCTTACTCTTTTCTACTGCAGAAAAACAGTCACCTTCATCTCTGATGGTCTGAGGGTGAGTAGATCAACAGCAGATCTTCATTTTGGGGTGAACTATCCCTTTAAGTCTCTTTCCTTCTGGATTAAACATTGTCAAAAGTTATCAACCAATCAGAATAGACCTCCTGACTGATGAAAATGCTACAGGAAATCTTATTGGCTGTAAGTGAAATGCACCAGAAAGTCTTCGAAAAATCAAAGGTGGCTCTTAAATTTCTTTACAATGTTAGAAATGTTTCAGAATGAGGCATTTGTATGATTTGTACATATAAATAACCAAGTTTGTCTAACTGCATCACTACATTGTACAGACATTACAGGTCAAACCCCTCTGATGTTCGATTTATTTAAATAAACAACATATTATATTCTCTTAAGACACACTGCATATAAAAATAAGTGTTGTCATTTTCCTCAACTGAATTGAGTTAATTTGTTTTAATTTAATGTTTACTTGTCTTTTTTGTAAATTCAATTCAGTTTGAAATCAATCTTTCTTGTGCTGCATGTAAACTATTGCAACAAAGTTACTCTATTGTAAAGACAAATACACAGAGTGAAAAAATGTGTAAGTGAGATTATATGATAATTAATACATGTTTAAATATGTAAACAAAAGCCTAAATTAAGATCTGTTCATCATATAAAGTGGACGTGTCTCTTCTGAAGACTTGAATTAAACCACTCCATTCAAATGGATTACTGTTACAACGAGTCTTGTGCTTTTTGAAGATTTAAAATAATGATGGCCTTGACAAAATGGATATACAAAAATTGAGATATTAAAATATCTATATGGCAGTATACAGTATGTTGTGGTTTTCCCCATGGTATTGAAAATGATACTGAATATTGATATTTTTCAAGGTATCGTATTGAAGTTAGAAACTCCAGTATCATGAACACTAATTCAAAAAGGTAAAACTTTACTATTTTCTACAGAGATCTATGATTTGATTAAATATATATTAGTACAGTAATTCATTAAATATCGCCAGCTAAAAAGTAACCAGTAACTAGTACTCTGAGTAGTTTTTGAGAAGAATACTTTGTACTTTTACTTCAGTACTTTTTGACACCAGTAATTTTACTTGTAATTAAGTATTCAGCAATGTAACAGTACTTGTATTTAAGGACAGATTTTCAGTACTGACAGAAGGAAGTTATTTCAAACTGGTATGCGATGGTGTGATTGTTCAATAAATAAATAAATTAAAGATCAATTTGACTGATAGCATGTTTTTTTCGAAATATTTTGTTATCGTGATTTATTTTGGTCACATTATTCATATAAAAATTATTCAGGTGAACCACACAAAACTTCCCTCTTTTCAGCTGCAGATACACATTTTGAGGCAATGATCACACTTTTGAAAGGTTGGTCTGTTTGCTCTAGCATTACAAGATAAGCTGATTTACACCAAACATTTGTGATTTAAAAAACCCTCTTCACTGTAACCTGTGTCTGTTGTCTGGTTTGTAGTTTGTTCGGTTTATTTAACTGTTAGTTTTACTTTCTTTTACAGGATAATAATATATTTAGATCTAAATTTTCTTTTTTTTCAGGAAGACTCCTCACTCTTTCCTTCTACTGCCGGCAGGATCTGACGGTTCAAGCAGGAATCTGTCACTGAACCGCCGGATGGGGTTTACGCCAAAGGATATTTAGTATGAACTATCTACATATTAATCCTTATTCACTTCGAGTCTTTATGATAGAGATGATCTTACCTCAGATACTCCAGTTTACAGTGAGGATTCTCCAGTACAGCAGAAAACAGCTTCACTCCCGAGTCTCCTAGTTTATTCCCAGACAGATGCAGTTCTCTCAGGTGTGAGGGGTTTGATCTCAGAGCTGAAGCCAGAGCAGCACAACCTTCATCTGTGACACCACAATACATCAACCTGTAGAGAACAATGACACACTCTTCACTCTCTCAGAAGCCCATATATGTTTTAAAGATAACTAATACAGCATCTCTGCATGATATAATGTAGCTAATATTCATCTAATCATGTTCACACTAACAGTGTTATAGATGGAGACAGACAATATCATGTGAATTTAATGAGATTCCTCTTCAGTTATCACAAATTAACATTCTTCATTTTGCTTCTTTCTGCACCTCTTTTTTTCATCATCATGTTTATTGATAGAGTTTATTTGTTTTTGTACTATTTATTATTGCATTAGTTTAGTTTTGGTCTCACTATGAACTATTTAAAAATATGTCTCTCTGAGCACCAGATCATGTGACTATCAGAGAAATGATCTTACCTCAGTTCCTCCAGTTTACAGTGAGGATTCTCCAGTACAGCAGAAATTATCTTCACTCCCGAGTCTCCTAGTTTATTCCTAGTCAGATTCAGTAGTCTCAGGTGTGAGGGGTTTGATCTCAGAGCTGAAGCCAGAGCAGCACAACCTTCATCTGTGACACCACAATCCCACAACCTGTAGAGAACAATGACATACTCTTCACTTTCTCAGATCAGATCAACAGAGACTTCATTATTAAAAAAGAAACAAAAAACAAAAGCACAAATCCCCATGTTTGATTTGAGTTTTACTATGTTTGTGTGTGTGTGAGTGAGAGGGAAAACTAATATAAAAATATAATAAATTATGTTAACAAATGATCATTTTAAATAGTATGGAAAGATGATCACAGAAAAAAGATGGATGTGACGGTCATTAAGGATGAATTCATGTTCTTCATGTATCAAAGTCCTGACTGTGAGAGTTTGTGTTTACAGTGTTTTTCAATTTCTAACATAATTTTATCCAATCTGTATCACAGTTTCAAATCTCTAAACACAATTAACACAACGTCCGTCTGTTGTGACCTTACCATTAACACAATTCATGTCTTTTTCACACAAAATGCAGTCAATTAACACGTTTCTGAAAGGTTTAAATTTTCTCTTCATACAAGTTTACCCCATACAAAAATCATGGATCTTTCTGATCTTATTTACAAATGCTTAAACACAGCATGACAGAAATGAAGACCGAATGTAACAATCTTTAAATATAGTATAAACTTCTACTTCTGCAACAACAGCAGCTCAAAAGTATTGAAAAAAATATATAAAACAAATACTGAAACAATTGATAAGCATTTTTAATTAGCAGATCACTGAAATATTGAGAAATAGTAGATTTCACAGTTGTTAAAACACATTTCTTGAAACCATCACTTATTTTCTCAAAACATTAAACACAAACACAAATCTTCCAACTAATTTCACAAAACATCTGACTCTTATGGCAAAATCAAACAAAGCTTTCAGATCGTACACACATTAGGCAATATATAAACACTACAGATCATTCATTAGACGCTACCAAAGCCACTGCAACCTTTAGCCAAAAGCGTAACGGCTAATGCTAAAGCAGGGAAGGAAACCAGAGGCTGTTTTTTGAATGGATGTCAATGGATGAGAGGCTTCACTGTGCTGATTAAACAGCTTTTGTGGGGAAATAGCTAATCATTTAATTAATTGACAGCCTGTTTGCTAATCTTCAGCATGTTTTACACTAAACAATACTTTCAATGGGAACTATATGTAGATTTTAGCTTGATACAAATGTATTTTAAGAGAAGGCAGACTAGGGAATATTGTGACTGATGTTACTGCCATTGCACGATAGGCTGAGAGGAGCCGCACGTGATTACAGTTTTTTCAAACTGCTTACACACAAAATCTTTTCATGTCACACTATTTTTGAAACTTGACACTCAAACAGCAAAACCACACACCGAATCTGCAAAACCACACACTAATTCTTGGCCTTTGACTCATTTTTCAATTTCATAAAACACTTTTTGCAAAACACAACACACAATTCTCTATGTAAGAGAATCTAACAGGAAGTATCTTGATTTCCTTTTTCAAACTCAACCAATCAAAATGCCATACTAATTCATCAGTGCCTCACACTAACTCCTCACATGCACAAACACTTATTGCTTTACTTAACACCAACCAATCATGGCTTTAGAATAGGCCTATAATTAGGCCAAAGGTCAAGTTATGGGTTTTGAACAACGTTTCTGTTGTATACTTGCTTCCATATTCATCATTTCTAAACCCTATTGAGGATTTTTTTTTCTCCACATGGTGTTGGAAAGTCCATGATCATTGCCCTATGTCAAAATAACACTTCTCCAGGCAATGGAGGAGGCATGTGGAGACACCGACCCTGCTTCCATTCCACAGGCATAATGGTTTTATACTGTACAAACTGTATATTATATCCCCCTACACTAACCCTACCACTAGACCTACCCATGACAGAAAACATTCTGCTATTTTAGATGTTCATAAATACAGTGAATGGGAGGGGACATGTTCGGTTCACTTAGTTTTTGTGGCCATGACATAGTAACTCGTGGGAATGTGATAATAACTCGTGGCCACGAGATCATTTTGTCGAGGTAACGACATCCTTATGTCGTGGTCACGTGATGTAAAGTCGTGGCCTCGAGATCATATGGTGAGGGAACGATATATTTTTCTCGTGGCCACGAGTTAAATGTGTAAACAATTAATCAATTTGATAACAAACTTCATTTAATAATAAAATAATATGTAAGAACATTAAATAATAAAGGCCTAGAAGAAAACATTTATCCATCCCATCTCACAGCCTTTTAATCTGATCGTGACTTTATTATAAATATTATTATTATTATTATTATTATTATTATTACTACTATGCCTATTAAACCTAAATAAAATTATGAACAAAATTAAGTTTTTGTCTAGGCTATATCAGTGAATGGATTATTATTATTTTTTTTTTTTTGTTAGCTTAAATATTCTTTTAACATGTAACCAATTAATAGTAATTATTCGAACTTCATTCAAATGCTGTCATGGGCACGATTGAGGGTCTACAACTGATAACAGACGCTCATTTATCCTATCTTCACATAGGCTACAGTCAATACAGTCATAAAGTCACATTTTATTGGCATGATCTGGCATTTAAAGTATGGCTGCTTCCAGGGGCACAGGAGACATTTTCAAAGCGAGGGGGTCCAAACTGTGTTTCGGGGAGGGGGGTGTTGTTGTTATATTGTCTATCCCATGGTCTTTCCGCGCTCATGGGCAAAGGAGTCCATAAACTATAAATCCTCATGAATACTTCAGTCAAGCCAGCTCGCGCGTCAACCTGAGAGATCAGCCTCCTTACCTTAAAGTGTCAAATTTCTCGGTTTCTGAATGGACGGTTTGGCTTGATTGACAAACGCTAACGTTCGGGCATGATTTAGCTATATACCATCGACCTGTCCTAAACGTTAGCACACTTTGATCGATGGTTCGTGAGGATTTATAGTTTATGGACTGTTTTGATTTCGGTAATTACATCTTGAAAGGCAAAAGCATTGATGGCATCTATAAAAGAGATATCTGATATAGAAACGAAAGTGATATTGCCTCATCCAGTGGAGGACGCACGAGAGGAGATCTGTGCGTTTAATTGGTATGTGTATTCTGTAATTTACAATGCTTATCAGTTGTCACGACTCCTGGGTGATTTGATGGTGCGTGTGTGTGTATGTTTATTTACTTACCTGTTGGTGGCGGTTCCTCGTGTGTGCACTAGCCCCTCCCACTCGTTTCGGTAAGTGTTCACCTGTTGTGTCTCATTAGCTGTTTTTCTTTAAGTAGCACGCTGTCTTGTCCTTCGTCGCGCGCTCATTGTCTTGGTTGGTCACAGTCACGCTGTCTGGTCCAGTAATTCATTTTCTCTCAGTTTCTGTCTCTGATTCAGTCACCGGCATCTGGAGGTTTGTCTTTGCCCGGAGTTCACACGTCTGTGAGTGTTCGTGAACTTGACCTCGAGTTAACCCTGCCTTGTTTCCCGGTGAAGCTGGTGCGCTTTGTCTTTAGGCGAGATCCAGTCTCCTCCGGGTTCCGGTGAGCTGTCTCTTTCATTGCTTGTGTGAATCACATCTTCAGTCATCTGTCGTGTAAGGATTTCTCTCCGGTCACCGACCAGAGTGGATTACATTGCTGGACGCCGCGTGTGGTCTTTCACCTGTGAACTGTGACTGTTGTGCTCTGTCTGACCCTCTCTCTATCTCTTCAAAATAAACATTGTGAACTTGCATTTGACTCCGAGACTTCTTCTGACAGAATGAGCGCGCCAGAGATGGAGTCAGCGAGTTCGGAGGGTTCGGATTCCGTGCAGACCGCACTTCATCAGCAGGGAGCAGCAATTGAACGGCATTCGTCAATGTTGAGTGCAGCTGCCAGAGACTTTCGTCTCCTGTCTGAACAATTTACAGAGCTCAGTACCCGGGTTGAGCAGGTTGTTTCTCCGCTCAGTGAGTGTCTTTCCTCTGTACCCGCTGAGACTACATTTGCAGACCGCAAGCCACACGCGGCGACACCTCCGTCCTTCGATGGCGACCCCAACACCTGTCGGGACTTCCTGCAGCAGTGTGCCCTTGTTTTCGCTCTCCAGCCCTGGCGTTTCGCCGCTTCTACTACTAGGGTGGCTTACGTTTTAACACTACTCACCGGTAGAGCGAGACAGTGGGGAATGGCTGCATGGGGGGCCAGGGCTTCATGCACGATGTCGTTTGAGGCTCTCGAGACGGAGATGCTGAGTTTGTTTGATCGATCGCTTCGCGGGGACATGGCAGCAGCCGAGCTGGTGAGGCTGCAGCAACGGACCTCTTCCGTCACAGACTATGCCATCGCGTTCAAAACGCTGGCTATTACCTGCGGCTGGAATGACGCGGCACTTCGGGCTCAGTTTCTCGAAGGTCTCAATCCTGCCATCCAGGACGAGGTCGCCGCAAGGGACCCCCCAGCATCTCTCGAGACGGCGATCGACCTGGCGTTGAGGATCGAGACTCGCCACCGTCAACGAGACCTCCGCCGATCATTTCGACATCTCGCCGTCTCTGAGTCGGAGGAAACCACCGCATCGTCATCTCTCCAAGCGGAGGAGCCCATGCAACTGGGCAAGCTCCGCCTTACCGCTACTGAGAAACAGCGTCGTCTGTCCTGTGGATTGTGCCTGTATTGTGGTAAGGCGGGGCACATCGCTGCTGCATGTCCGGTAAAAGGTACTGCCCGCCGATGACTTTGGAAGTTTCGGTGGGCGTGTCGTCATTAAAGTCTCCCGTAAGCTGCACTACACTACCTGTAATAGTGAACTTTAAACTGACTTCTTTTCATTCACAGGCGTTGTTGGATTCTGGTGCGGAGGCAAGCTTTCTAGATGCCGCTTTGGCCGCATCGTGGGATATTCCTTTTATCCCTCTGTCTTCCTCTCTCTCCGCCTGGACTTTAAAGGGTCAGCATATGGCTGTTATCACCCATCGCACACCCCCTGTGAGTTTGTTTGTCTCTGGCAATCATCGTGAGGAGATCGAATTTTATTTATTAGAGGATTCTCAATCACCAGTCATTTTAGGTCATGACTGGCTGACCAAACATAATCCTCACGTTGATTGGCAGAACGGTGTTGTGTTGTCTTGGAAGTCTTCGTGTCATGTTTCATGTCTTGGTCCTGCTCCTTCTCCTGTCGTCTGTTCTTCTTCTCAGGTTCCGGACGTTGATCTCTCGGGGTTCCGGCGGAGTACTCCGATCTGTATCAGGTGTTCAGTAAGGCTCGGGCTACTTCCCTACCTCCTCACCGGTCATATGATTGCGAAATCAAACTTCTCTCAGGTACTTCTCCGCCTAAGGGTCGTATATTTTCCCTTTCTAAACCGGAAAGAGAGGCTATGGATAAGTACATCAATGAAGCTTTAAATGCCGGTCTCATTCGCCGCTCCTCGTCTCCAGCTGGTGCTGGATTTTTCTTTGTTAAAAAGAAAGACGGGTCTCTTCGTCCGTGCATTGATTACAGAGGGCTGAACGACATTACTGTTAAGAATAAGTACCCCTTGCCATTAATGTCGTCAGCGTTCGAGTTGTTACAGGGAGCGCACGTGTTTACCAAGTTAGATCTGCGCAACGCTTATCACTTGGTACGCATCAAAGAGGGCGATGAGTGGAAGACAGCTTTTAATACACCATCAGGGCACTGGGAATACTGCGTTTTACCGTTCGGCCTTTGTAACGCACCAGCTGTCTTCCAAACCATGGTCAACGAAGTGCTGGGGGACATGATTAACAAGTTTGTCTTTGTGTATCTCGATGACATTCTCATCTTTTCTCCCTCTATGCAGATACACACCCAGCATGTTCGCCAGGTTTTACAACGGCTTTTAGAGAATCAGCTCTTTGTTAAGGCGGAGAAGTGCGAGTTCCACAAGGAGTCGGTTTCGTTTCTGGGTTTCGTCATAGCCGAGGGAGAAATTCGTCCCGATCCCGCTAAAGTTAAAGCGGTCGCCGAATGGCCAGTGCCCGACACTCGTAAGGAGCTTCAGCGATTTCTGGGTTTCGCCAACTTTTACCGCCGTTTCATCAGAAACTTTGGTCAGATCGCTAAACCTCTTACCGCTCTCACTTCTTCTAAAGTGTGTTTCCATTGGGATAAGGTGCTCAGGTAGCCTTTGATGAATTAAAGTCCCGTTTCATCTCTGCGCCTGTTCTTTCTATTCCCAATCCGGCTAAGCAATTCATAGTGGAAGTGGATGCATCTGATGTCGGGGTAGGCGCCGTTTTATCTCAGCGATCTCCCGTTGACGGGAAAGTGCATCCGTGCGCTTTTTTCTCTCACCGGTTAAACCCAGCGGAACAAATTACGACATAGGTAATCAGGAGCTGCTGGCGGTTAGACTTTCATTGGGTGAGTGGCGTCACTGGTTGGAGGGAACCTCGGAGCCCTTTCTGGTCTGGACGGATCATAAAAATTTGGAATATGTCCGTTCAGCCAGAAGATTAACATCTAGACAGGCTCGCTGGGCACTTTTTTTCGACCGTTTTAACTTCACCCTCTCGTACCGGCCAGGTTCTAAAAACACTAAACCGGGTGCTCTCTCCCGTCTGTTCGAAGGTTCTGAGTCTGAGCGGACCGAAACCATTCTTCCGGAAGGGAGAGTGGTCGGTGCCCTCGTGTGGGGAATCGAACAGCGGGTGAGGGAGGCCAGCCGAGGGGGGGAGGTTCCGGAGGGGTGTCCGGCGGGTCGTCTATGGGTTCCTGAGCGTTTACGTTCCGATGTCATCCGGTGGGGTCATGAATCCAGGTTTGTCGGCCATCCGGGAGTTCGGAGAACGTTGGCTGCCATCCGTCAACTTTTCTGGTGGCCTTCCATGGCTACGGACGTCAGACAGTTTGTATTAGCCTGTTCAGTCTGTGCTCGTAACAAGACTTCTAATCAACCTCCCGCTGGTTTGCTTAAATCTTTGCCCGTGCCCTCCCGCCCCTGGTCTCATATAGCCCTTGATTTTGTCACCGGCTTACCGGCGTCTGATGGTAACACTGTCATATTGACTGTGGTGGATCGTTTCTCTAAAGCGGTTCATTTTATTCCCCTACCTAAACTTCCTTCTGCCAAAGAGATGGCTCAGGTTTTGATTAATCACGTCTTTCGGTTACACGGTATTCCGACTGATGTAGTTTCAGATAGGGGTCCTCAGTTCATCTCTTGTTTTTGGCAGGAGTTTTGTAGACAGATCGGCGCTACAGCCAGCTTGTCTTCTGGTTATCACCCGCAGACCAATGGGCAATGCGAACGGGCTAATCAGGATCTCGGTCGAATGCTTCGCTGTCTGTCGTCACAATATCCGAACTCTTGGTGCCAACAGCTTCCGTGGGTCGAGTATTCTCATAATTCTCTTCCCGTTGCGTCTACTAATATGTCCCCGTTTGAGTTGTCTATCGGTTTTCAACCTCCCCTTTTCCCATCACAGGAGCCCGACGCAGCGGTTCCGTCTGCTTTAGCTTTCGTGCGCAGGTGCAGACGCACTTGGCGGAGAGCTAAATCACTTTTATTACAGAACTCCAGACGAACCAAAGCTGCGGCTGACCGTCACCGGCGACCTCCACCCCGTTATGTGTGTGGACAAAAGGTATGGCTTTCCACCAAGGATTTGCCTCTCCGTGAGCCTTCTCGTAAGCTGGCTCCTCGTTTCATTGGGCCATACAGTATATCTAAGGTCATTAATCCGGTAACGGTAAAGCTTAAGTTACCTCTTACTCTTGGTCGGGTTCACCCTGTTTTTCATGTATCCAGGGTTAAACCTGTGTTTTTTGCCCCTAATAATTCCTCCGCCTCTGCCCCCAACCCCCCCACCCCTCGTCTAGTGGATGGTGCTCCTGCTTATACAGTTAGGAGATTACTAGATTCTCGTCGCAGGGGCAGAGGTTTTCAGTATTTAGTGGACTGGGAGGGTTACGGTCCGGAGGAGAGGTGCTGGGTTCCGGCCCGGGATATACTGGATCCTGGTCTGATCGAGGACTTCCGTCGGCGACAGGGTGAGTCTTCATCGAGCCCGTCCGGTGCCGGTCCTGGGGGGAGGGATACTGTCACGACTCCTGGGTGATTTGATGGTGCGTGTGTGTGTATGTTTATTTACTTACCTGTTGGTGGCGGTTCCTCGTGTGTGCACTAGCCCCTCCCACTCGTTTCGGTAAGTGTTCACCTGTTGTGTCTCATTAGCTGTTTTTCTTTAAGTAGCACGCTGTCTTGTCCTTCGTCGCGCGCTCATTGTCTTGGTTGTCAGGTGAATCGAAGGCGATTCACCTGCGATATGAACGCGATATTGCGTGGCTTTTCAGTGAACTACGGCTCTGTCTATTAAATGCCGCTCCATTTGAAAGCAGGTGATGGCGATTTAGCGGTAATCAGGGAACCGGCTTTCTGACGAAATGCGTGTGACAATCGCATGCGATATATCGCCCAGCCCTAGTCACAGTCACGCTGTCTGGTCCAGTAATTCATTTTCTCTCAGTTTCTGTCTCTGATTCAGTCACCGGCATCTGGAGGTTTGTCTTTGTCCGGAGTTCACACGTCTGTGAGTGTTCGTGAACTTGACCTCGAGTTAACCCTGCCTTGTTTCCCGGTGAAGCTGGTGCGCTTTGTCTTTAGGCGAGATCCAGTCTCCTCCGGGTTCCGGTGAGCTGTCTCTTTCATTGCTTGTGTGAATCACATCTTCAGTCATCTGTCGTGTAAGGATTTCTCTCCGGTCACCGACCAGAGTGGATTACATCGCTGGACGCCGCGTGTGGTCTTTCACCTGTGAACTGTGACTGTTGTGCTCTGTCTGACCCTCTCTCTATCTCTTCAAAATAAACATTGTGAACTTGCATTTGACTCCGAGACTTCTTCTGACATCAGTGGTGTGCACTTTGATCGTGAAAGTGAAAGTGCCTTTTGTGGTCGCATTGCGGTGCTCCCGTGTTCCCGATGTGAACGTGAGCTCCAGTCCATTACAATTTAGAGCGGTTAAGGCCCACTTCATTTCCCGCGTTCCGATGGAATATGCGGGATATTTTTGCAATTTTATGCGATGAAATTGCGGGAACTTGCAAAAACTGCGGTTTGATGAAAAACAGAAAAAAATAAAAGGTGATTCCCCCAACACCCTTTTCTCACTAGGCTACTATTTTAATGTAAAGAGTAATTTCCTATTACTTCCTATGATAAGCAAGCACACTAAATCACAGAATATTTAAGTTCTCGTTCTGTTTTATTTCAGACCTTAATTAACACATGGTTCTAACACATGGTCAAACAAGTTCTGTAGCTTTACAAAAGGAATATGAGTTTGTAGAAAGGCGCTATATAAAATAAACGTATTATTATGAATATCCAACAACTTCTATAAAAATGAATAAATAAAATATTTTTAAAAATGTGTGCTTCTTCCTGCCTGCTTCCGCTGCTGCTTTAACCATCCTTGGCGGTGGCCAAGGTGAAAAGTGGTTTTCCAGCGTCAACACGCAGTTGCACGGAGTGCAAAATATTTTGCCCCCACTGTCATGTAACACACCGGGAAACTGCTTCGCGCGGTCTTTTGCGCTTATTTTTATTGGCAAATGAGAATGATTTGTGTGCTTCATCATGGTTTCATGGTTTGCAGATGATGTTCACGTCGCGTAATTACATCACTTCACAAGGTTCCCATGGCAATAGGGGGAAAATAATGGCGCTTTACTAGTGTGAAGTAAACGCAACATTTTTCACCTTTCTGCTAAGATATATGTGACTTTTATGAAATCATGCTAGCCCCGCATATATTTTGCTTGCTGAAATCGGCAATTTATGCGGCGAAAGTGCGGCGTATTTGAAAAAATGCGACCCCCGCATAAATATGCGGACTTTGGCTGATTATGCATGAAATCAGGCGATCGCATAATCACGTTTTTCTGGAGGGACTGTCCTTTGCCCATGAGCGCGGAAAGACCATGGGAAAGACGCGTTCGGCGCATTCACTTCTTAATTCCGTGCTTTTTCTTAATTGAAAATAAATAGTATAATCTTATCCATTTCTGATAATTCCAGGTTGCTATTGTAGCGCAGGTTGTTTACACATTTAACTCGTGGCCACGAGAAAAATATATCCTTCCCTCACCATATGATCTCGAGACCACGACTTTACATCACGTTTGCAATTTTATGCGATGAAATTGCGGGAACTTGCAAAAACTGCGGTTTGATGAAAAACAGAAAAAAAGAAAAGGTGATTCCCCCAACACCCTTTTCTCACTAGGCTACTATTTTAATGTAAAGAGTAATTTCCTATTACTTCCTATGATAAGCAAGCACACTAAATCACAGAATATTTAAGTTCTCATTCTGTTTTATTTCAGACCTTAATTAACACATGGCTCAAACTTACAAAACATTGAGTCAAACAAGTTCTGTAGCTTTACAAAAGGAATATGAGTTTGTAGAAAGGCGCTATATAAATAAATGTATTATTATGAATATCCAACAACTTCTATAAAAATGAATAAATAAAATATTTTAAAAAATGTGTGCTTCTTCCTGCCTGCTTCCGCTGCTGCTTTAACCATCCTTGGCGGTGGCCAAAGTGAAAGTGGTTTTCCAGCGTCAACACGCAGTTGCACGGAGTGCAAAATATTTTGCCCCCACTGTCATGTAACACACCGGGAAACTGCTTCGCGCGGTCTTTTGCGCTTATTTTTATTGGCAAATGAGAATGATTTGTGTGCTTCATCATGGTTTCATGGTTTGCAGATGATGTTCACGTCGCGTAATTACATCACTTCACAAGGTTCCCATGGCAATAGGGGGAAAATAATGGCGCTTTACTAGTGTGAAGTAAACGCAACATTTTTCACCTTTCTGCTAAGATATATGTGACTTTTATGAAATCATGCTAGCCCCGCATATATTTTGCTTGCTGAAATCGGCAATTTATGCGGCGAAAGTGCGGCGTATTTGAAAAAATGCGACCCCCGCATAAATATGCGGACTTTGGCTGATTATGCATGAAATCAGGCGATCGCATAATCACGTTTTTCTGGAGGGACTGTCCTTTGCCCATGAGCGCGGAAAGACCATGGGAAAGACGCGTTCGGCGCATTCACTTCTTAATTCCGTGCTTTTTCTTAATTGAAAATAAATAGTATAATCTTATCCATTTCTGATAATTCCAGGTTGCTATTGTAGCGCAGGTTGTTTACACATTTAACTCGTGGCCACGAGAAAAATATATCCTTCCCTCACCATATGATCTCGAGACCACGACTTTACATCACGTGACCACGACATAAGGATGTCGTTACCTCGACAAAACGATCTCGTGGCCACGAGTTATCACGTTCCCACTAATTAATATCTTGTGGCCACGACAAAACTAAGTGAACCGAACATGTCCCCTCCCGGTCACTGTACATAAAACCTAATTCTGTATGATTTATGAATAAGCTTGTTTCATAATGGGGACTTTACAGTTTTTGCCTATTGCTTGAACACTAGACCAGGGGTCTTCAACTAAAATTGCTATATATATAAAAAAAAATGCTATATATCAGGTCGGCTTTGTCGAGTTCAGCAGCACTCCCTCCGCAAAACGACATTCATTTTCGCACGTGTGCGCGCCCCGCCCCACCTCATGTTTGCTGCTGGCTGAAAACTTGTGACAACTATTCCCGGGAAAATACAACTGCTATCTGCCGATGAGAAGCGAAAAAGAAAAAAGCCCTAGATGGATCCATCCCGTGCATTTCTTTCAGGTAGCCAGGGCCGGATTAACATAAGGGCTAGGTGGGGCTGAAGCCCCAGGGCCCGCGGATAGAGGGGGCCCGTGATTGGCTGGAGGAAATGAGATTGACAAGTGGTTGATTTGTGTCTAATAAAATAACAAGAAAAAATTATTGGAAAATGTGCCTGACTGATAAATCACCATCCAATCAAAATCACTTTACAATTCGTGCCATGACATCGGGAAATGCCTCTTTGCGTTATGCTATCGCATGTAGACTAGAAAATGGAAAAATTGGCCTTTATTGCTTGTTCAGCCTCGCTGGTGTTCAAAATGATAAAAAAAAAAAAAAAAGTGATAGTGGTGCGCAAAAAAGGAAAAATAAGCTTGAAAGGGAGAAAAGGGATGCTAATCTTACAGCAAAAATTCCTAAACTAACTACTTAAGTTCACATAAAACATCCGAGCCAGTGGAAGACTCCGCGTGCAGCGGCAGCTCACAATTATCTTCACCCAGCGACACCGTCGCCGATCTGCGTGCTTTACACGTTGAAGAAGGTGAGATAGCAGCTGCAGCAAGTTATTATTCTTATAACGAGTTAAGCCCTATTCAGATGGTAATTGTTTCTCATGAAAACGTAAGGTGTTTTCAAAATTTACAGGGACGAGTCGATTGATTTTATTGCCGTTTGAATTCAGAATGTCAGTGTTTTTCTCTCATCATCATCACCCATGTAAAAATCCCGAATTAACTTTCCTACTGTTTTTTGACGAACACAAATGTCGTGTGACTTGTCTTCACTATCTGCCTTTGAAGCACATTCTATCAGTTATGCAAAAATTTTTACTGGCCCCCTTGAAGAGGGGGGGGGGGGGGGGAGGGCGTCTTATGTGAAATAATCCCAGGGCTTTAATATAAATAAGATATTATCACTAACATGCAGATAGAAATGGTAAAACATTTATAGGAATGATAAAACGGCTTTTTAACACAGTCTACATTTGAATTCGAGCGATTCGACTCTTGCTTTGGAATTTCAGAATGACCATAGCATCATTTCAGATGCGATGAGTCAGAAGATTATTCCAGTTATGAATTAATTATTGTCTTTTTTTAAATGCACATTTTATTCCTAATAAATTTACTATAAGTTTCTTCTCTAAATATTTTTCCATCATGTTTTATGTGCATATTATTTCATATAATAAAGAATATCCACCCCAACGAGTGTACGAGTTACATTTATTCACATCTTGTGCAATATCTTAAAATGTGCAGACGTAGATGTTTTTTCAGAAAACCAATATGACTCATTTAAAATTCTTTACTACTTACATTACTGCATGATAAGTTTTCAGAAAGCGAATAGCTACCGGTCCAATACAATAGATCATCGCTAAGACATGGCATTGACCATTTTATGGTCCATTTATTAAGATTCTTAATGATTTTCAGTATATTTAACATATAGACTATAGAAAGTTATTGACAACATTATTTCTATTATACTTAATTTTTCTGAACATGTACACGGGTTCTCTCTCGCGCACAGACGCGCGTGCAAGCCTTTGAACGTATTTAGCTGCAGAAAGACGCGTTTGGCGTGTGCGCTGCGCAGCAGTGGACTTTTGTTTTCAAGCACTCAATTCACTCTGTTGTACAGCATGGGCTGTTGTACAGTACACACACATTGTCCGTGCCATCACAAAAATTGGGCTGCACGTGGATGGGTAGTGCGGTCGTCTGCGAACACTCCTAATGACGAAAATTTCACGATGCGGACGTTGCACGGACGCCCTTAGTATAGCCTATATTTTGGGGTAGGCCGTATCGGGCCCCCAATCCGCCTGGGCCCATATGCACGTGCATACCTTGCATGCCCAGACGCTACGCCACTGGTTCTGGTGCCTCCATCCGTACAACTCAACCTTGACACATTCACATCACATGTTAACACAGCGGTAGAGTTACTCAAGGGACACTGCACTTATTCGCAATCACAAAAGTTCTTTATTTGCATGTGCTTTAAAGCCCTGCCAGTTAAACATGTCATTCGTGTGCTGTTCTGAGATGCGCTTTTTCTGACCCCATACACCCGAAGCGTGCACACACACTTAAGCCTGTCAAACTCTGACTACTGGACTTCATCTTTCGCGTCTGATTGCGCTATAATACTGTCAAATACACAAAAGGTTTAAATAAACACAGTTGGTTATGTCTGAAGTGAGTTGAGAAAATTGGATGCGTGCAGGTCTTAAAGTGACAGCATCCTAGTTAGCATGCGGACCCTTGTCCTTAAAGGGATAGTTCACCCAAAAATTAAAATTCTGTCATCACATACTCACTTTCAAGTTGTTTTAAACCTGAATGAGTTTTTTTCTTCTGTTGAACACAAAAGAAAATATTTTGAAGAATGTGGGTAACCTAACAGTTGCTGGTCCCCATTAATTTCCATAGTAGGAAAAAAAATATAATGTGGAAATCACTGGGGACCATCGTTACCCACATTCTTCAAAATAGTTTATTTTGTGTTAATCAGAGGAAAGAATTATTGTGTCAGCAATATATGCAATACAATTTTAAAATATGTATCATGCACATTAAAAATATTAATCAGCTCTACTTTACTTGTAAATAAGAGGCTGCAGTAACTTATTTCCGCTAATTTCTATATTTTTAAAATAACATCTATCATTTTGAGATAAAATGCAAGATAGAAAACCAGATGGATAAATCTCCATCTGAATGCATGAGTTGCACTGAGGTGCAATGCAAATTGTTAGAACCATGGATTTTAATGATATCATTAAGGATTTCTGCTCTGTTAAAGTTAGAAAAAAGACTATTTAACAGCAAGACCCTATTTATAGTGATAGTTCACCCAAAAAACACTTACTCACCCTCATGATGTTCCAAACATGTATGAGTTTCTTTTTGTGTTAAACACAAAAGAAGATATTTTAAAGAAGGTTGGTAACCAGACAGTTGACGGCACCCACTGACTTTTTTCCTACTATGGAAGTCAATGGGTGCCGTCAACTGTCTGTTCCCTTTCGAAGGGAACTCAACTCTGCGTTGCCACGCTTTGGGGAACGTCACACGTAACTCGGTGTCTGAAAAACCAACTATCCAACAACGCCAATGCTCATTGGCCGGCGACAGCCTATGACGTCATAGGGGCGCGACCCAGATGTATAAAAGTGCGCCCGCGGGAGCAGTCATTATCTTTTCGTCTTTCAGGGACTGCCTGTGTCTTGCCACTGTCTGATTTCTCTAATTTCAAAACTGTGAGTATCTTGAAAACTATGTCTGAGGGCAAAGGTTTTAGGAAGTGTGCGGATCCTTGTCCGAGGTTTCTGACCCCGGAGGATCCTCACACCCTATGCAAACGTTCATGAAATGTGTTTATCTGTGTCCCAGGGAAAAATGTGACACTTGATATGCATATTTTTCTGGGCGTTTTCTGTCTGGAGAGGAGCACGCATACACAGTGCTTGAGGGCACTGCTGTGTGTTTGTCTGTTGTTTACGCTGTTCTCGTTTGTCACTCTTCCCGAGGGAAGAGCTGTCTGCATCATTGCCTGTTGGTTCTGGCCCCTGTTTGTGCTGAGGCTTAACGGTGGCTGCAATCATAGGGCTCGCAGATGAGCTCGTTGGGAAGTTTGAGAAAGTTTTATTAACTTCTTCTTCTCTAACTTCCCCGGGGCGGGCGAGAACGAGTGGATAACGATGACGTTCGTGTTTGACGTCATCGCGTCCGGTGGCGAGCGCTCCTCTGGCTGGTTGTATGCGAGCTGCTGTGTGTTTGCGTTAGGAAAGGGGCCGCGTGCGGTCGGCTCGACGAGCGGTTCCTTTCTGTCTATTAATACGGCAGCTTCCATACTTTCCATTCCTTTTTTGATCTCCGCGTTTGAGATCGGGAAGGCATGGAAAAACCCCTAGCCATTCAGTTTTGTATCTGAACCCAGACAGGCGGGAGGGGGAGGAAGAGAGAGTGAGATGGGTGATCGATTGTAAACACTGTTGCGTTTGTAATCGATTCCCCAGCTATAGGGTAATTTATATCTACCCTCTCCTCTTCTTCACACATATATAATATATATATGTGTGTATGTTTGTATATATGTATGCTTATATACATGTTTGTGTATATATATGTGTATATATGTATGGACATATATCATGCTCAGATGCTTCTTATGGTCAGACTGATGGCTGGGCCCATAGCCATTATTTCTATCAGCCCGCTGTTTCTGTTTGATAGTAAGAGGATCTTTTAGGCTTAAAAGAACCTTAGATTCCATCCTTTCATGTAAAAAAAAGGAGCATTAGGAGTTTTTGGTTTTTGAGCTGCAGGAGGGTCTATATTTTATTCATTTAGAATAAGACCTTATTTTCCTGTATAGGTTTCTGAGCATGTAGTCAAGAAAATTAGGGGATGGGCAGACTGAAGTTGATATTTAAATGTTTAGGTCGGTCTTAATCGGCCGCCTGACATTGTTTGCTTGTGAGCTTCACTTTCTTTCTCTTATCCATGAGATTTGGAGGTGAAGCCCAGGTTTCACTAGGCTTGTGGCCCTGAAAGAAGGCCCGTAGCTTAGCGGCTAGGCTAGAGCTAGGTTAGGTGAGTTATTTACATAACCTTATGTATGCTATCCCTTATTAGGTTGTATAGTTCCTAGTTCTGGCCTCCTCCCGAGGGAGTTGTTAGTCATATGCCCATTATCCCCTATCTAAAATCTGTGCACGTTCAGGATAACACCTTGGAACAGTCAGGCCGGTGGCTGGACCATGATGAAGCTTTTTCTGTAGGCCCACCTTCTGGCTTGATAGTGAAAAGGTTCGTGAGGCTTATGGAACCGGGGATATCATTCTTCTCCTTTGAAAGAACGAGGAAGGAATCTCTGGTCTTCGAGCCGCGGGAAGGTAAGACAAGGTCTGATTTAATCGCTTAAATGTTCGACCTTGTTTTTATTCCTGTATTATTTCCTGAAGGTGTAACAGTAATTATGTTTTGGGTTTTTTGGGCAAAAAAACTGGAGTGTTGAGACTGACTGAGCGAGCCACAGTATGGCTGCTGTTCAGTTTTCTCTCTGTATATTCTGCCGTTCGACTATTGTCAGTATAGTTTGAGCTGGTGCTCATCACTTCAGTTTATGCGTTTGTGGCGGTCCTAACCGGCCGCCCAGCGCGATAGCTGTGATCTTTGCTGTATTTCTTCTCTGAAATTTCGAGGTAGAGATCAGGCTTAGTATAGCGCCTGTTATTTTGAATAGGCCTGTATGTTATTTGGCCAGGCTAGAACTAAGTGTATGTATGGTGTATGTATAAATAATTCCCATATGTATTTTAGTTTTTGGCTTTCTCCTGAGGGAGTGGCTAAATTTTTTGCCCAGATTATCCCATTGCTTATGTAGGTGCAACGATGAGTGTAACAGCTAGGTTTTAGACTGCTTTGCTAGAGACCTGATGCTGTTTCTCAGGTGGTAGGCCCTTATCTTTGCGTAGATAAGTTTATGCTATTAATATTGCTAGGCCCCACTCTCTAGAACATTCATGCTGAGAGAAAAGAATATTTTCTTCCGAGCCACTTGATATTTTCAAGTTTGAGTTGACTTGCCAGCATTTTAGTCTTGTCCTCTAAGGCTTGGAACAGATTTGAGAATCTGTAGCAATGATTTTATTTTTTCTCTCTGTCAAATAGCATGTATTTCAAAGTTTCCTTTGAGTTCTAGACGTTTGCCCTACATTTGGTATGTGAGCTTGTTATGCTGCCACAGGTTGGCACCCGCTTATTATGGTAGGCCTTCTTAAAAAGCGGCCTCTATGTAAGTGCTGGTGAATCCTTTCCCCAGGGTTACTGAGTGCATCACCTGTTGGATTGCATACTCAGGGTAGCTAGATCACTTTTTGAGAAAAGTTAGTATCTGTCAGCTCCCTTTCAGTTATCTGTTTATCAGCTATATTGCATATAACGGTGATTGTAGGCTAGACTGTTCAGCCTCCTTCTAGTTAGCAATAGTTTTATACTGCTGTATAATAGATTTCAGTCTGCTCACATACTGTTTTGGATTTTACACTGCTTCAGGCCCTGCAGCATGTTGTTTGAGGTAGCAGGCTCAACTAGCCTCCCTTAAGCCATGTTGGTTATGTATGGTTCCCTTTAGTCACATAACTTAGGGTACTTTGCCTGTTTGGAAAGTGTAGCCTAGCACAGGTAGCAGTTAGCTTCCCATAGTTATTTGGGTTAGAGCTGGTTCCCTGTAGCTTGGTTCCCTGGAAATTCACGAACTGAAGCCATGTGTCATTGAATCGGCAGGCCCCTTCAGGCCTCCTTTTTAGTTTACATGGTGGCACAGATTGTGTTTTTCTGTGCGGCTTTGGATGAAATGACAGTAGTGAAACCTTACTGAGGTTTGGTTTAGCCTATTGTTGCCTCTCTGAGTCGATGATTCTAGTTGAGCTGAGAGCCACCTAGCGCCTAGGTTGGATCGTTAGGCTCCTGGAAACGGCCACGAGACTTACGCCATGTGTCCTGGAGGATGCTAAGCCTGCGGGCCGCCTTTTTTGGACACACTGGTGTTTGTTTTTGGGTGTATTTCTCTCTGAGAACTAGTCATATACACTTTCGCTGGCCAGGGGCCCAAGTGGTACATTCAACCCCATCTTTTGCGGGTTGTTTACCTGGCTTGGGACCTAAACACTACCACGAGCTGATGCCACGTGTTTGTTGAGGTTATAGGCCTTCCAGGCCTTCCTTAATACGTGTTGGCGTACGCTGTACTCCTCTTGTTTAAAGAGTAAAAAGTGTTTTTTACTGAGTACACTGCTTGTCGGATTGTGTTGGGTGGATTATTAAGGAGCACTGTGCAGCTTTCCTTGGCTGCCATGGAAGTTATCTGTCTCTGTACGTTAGACAGGTGTTCAGAAAGACATTTTACCATAAAACGGGTCGTTTTCTGGAGTGTACTTCTGTTGTCATGTTGTAAGTCCCTCCCGGGCCTCCATGATTATGTGCTCTTGGCATAGTCTACCTGTTAGGTGAGCTCTGCGCTTCCCCCTTGGGGTTGGGTTTGTAATAGTGTTTAGCTCCCTAAGCTGGTTATGATGGTTAGGCCTTCATCAGGCCCCATCTTAAGAATCAGCCCCAGGCTGGTTTGTGCTCCCCTTTCAGGGTTTCAGCGCACAGCCTCCTCAGTGCGTTAATTAAGCACTGGGTAGATCCTAGGTGAGCGGATTATCTCCCCTCGATGTGAGGGTTCATAGCATTCAGCTGAGTTCTGCTCTCCAGGATGCCCGTCTCTACGCGTGGGTCTGAGCTGGTTTCTGCCTTTCTGCAGTCACTCTTACCTATTTTCTTCTTCAAGAATGCATTCTAGAGGCTCTGTATTCAGACAGGGTTGGCCTGGACTAAGTCTGTTCCCCTAGAAGACCAGGTCGGCCTCCCTGGTGGCAATGAGGGTGACCCCGTTCCCCTCATGAGTGGCTGGCCGAGGTTCCCTTTGGTTCCTTGGCCACATTCCCTTAAAGGGACCACTTTTTCCTTCGGGAAAGTGGGTCCCGGACGCCTTAGCGATTTCTTTAGGCTCTATTTGTTGAAAGAGAAAGGTAGAAGCCTTTTGGAAGTTCAGCTTGGGCTGTTGGCCAAACGGAATGCTGTCACTGACAGCCTGGTGTGACCCGAGGGGGAGTTGCTGAGCAGTTCGAGGACTGCTTTGAGACCTTTGTTTCAGCCATATTTTTTGGCAGGCACTCTCCTTAATCATGGCGCGTTGGTATATCGTTCCCCAAAGCGTGGCAACGCAGAGTTGAGTTCCCTTCGAAAGGGAACGTCTCAGGTTACGTATGTAACCATAGTTCCCTGAGAACAGGGAACGAGACTCTGCGTTCCTTTGCCATGCTTCAGGCGGCCTGCTGGGCAGTCCCTTCAAGACGATGGATAATGACTGCTCCCGCGGGCGCACTTTTATACATCCGGGTCGCGCCCCTATGACGTCATAGGCTGTCGCCGGCCAATGAGCATTGGCTTTGTTGGATAGTTGGTTTTTCAGACACAGAGTCACGTGTGACGTTCCCCAAAGTCTCGTTCCCTGTTCTCAGGGAACTATGGTTACATACGTAACCTGAGACGGTTACCAACATGCAACATGTAAGTAATGACAATTTAAATTTTTGGGTGAACTATCTCTTTAAATTATTCTTGGTAAAGTAATCATTGAGGAAGTATGACTGAAGTATGAGAAATGTTTTTGCTGCTTTTGGCAACCTGTTTGTTTGGAGTTCATATCTGGAGTTAATGCATTTGTTTTTAATGTGTTAAATAGCATGGAATATTTAGTGTGCTTGTGCTTATATAAAATGATTTGATAAAATGAGATTTGTAAAAATATAAAAATAATAACAATAATAAAAAAAAAAATCTTGTGGTACAAGCAAGGGCGTAGATTTGGTTTCAACATTGGGGGGGTTGAACGTATGCTGCCTGTTTTTTTTTTTTATTATTATTAAAAAATAATAATCTGTTTTATGTGTAGCTCTATCTATCTATCTATCTATCTATCTATCTATCTATCTATCTATCTATCTATCTATCTATCTATCTATCTATCTATCTATCTATCTATCTATCTATCTATCTATCTTTCATAACTTTATGAAATTTATGTATAATCATTCATCAAATTCTAACATAACTGAGTGATTCTAAAAAGAAAAAAATTATGTTAAATATTGAAACCGCCAGTAGGCGGCAGCGATTCGCTGTTTTTTTGAGTGAGTCACTTAAATCGCTCATTCAGCCAATTCGTTCAAAAGTCAGATTAATTTAGGAAGAAAACAAACACCGATGTCTGAATACTTTTGTCATTGATCATTACAGACAGTATTGAAAAATGAACTAACAAAACACATGGCTGTTTTGGTAACTGGTTACAGTTACACTGATAGTTATGGCTACATTGCAATGGATTAGCCAGCTAAAATATGAGTGTATTACACAACATTCTCATACCTCCTTCTCAGTACATGCTTTATTCTTTTTAATGGACCAGCGGTTTAATATAGTTGGCTGGGCAGCGGTTCTCTTCATTTTTGGTGCTACCCGCGCTCTCTCATTCAAACAGTACAGCACTACTCGCGTTGTTCTGGTGAAAGAGTGACGCGCATTGATTGGGCGTTACCAATCGGTTCAATGGAGGGGGAGAATATTTTTGTCTAATTTATTATGACAAACTCATATTTGAATAGAAACAAAATTATTGTTACAAAATAAATGAATTCTACATATTTTTCATTTGATCTACTGTGATTTTCATGTTGAAATATTGGGGGGGTTGTAACTGAAGCATTTGAATATTGGGGGGGTTACCTCCCCCCCATCCCCCCACAAACTACGCCCCTGGGTACAAGACACCGTGGCATGGCAATCAGATGAAAGGGGGCCCTTGGTGTTGCTATGGCCCCAGGGCCCAATGTGTTCTTAATCTGGGCCTGCTGGTAGCCTATGTATGTTCACAAACGTGAAATTTGTGAACTATTGTGAAACTATTTAGGGTGAGATTATTTATACGTTTAACGCCGCGTTAATAGTTTGACCACCAGCAACCTATCTGCCTGATTTGATACTAATGTAGGCCTAATTTATGTCATATTATAATTTCAATTATTTTAATGTGTTGTGTTTTGAACCATGGTAAAGATATCTGTAGGGCTGTCAATACCAGAAGAGGAGCATCCATGAACCGCATTATTAGACAGTTTTCTAATGATGCACGATTTATTAAAACTATTTAAAAATCATAATACAACATTACATAATGCTATTCTTAAATCTATGCTTACACAAGATAATACATGAATAAAAGTTTAAACCCTCGCTCTGTCTTTGCCTGTTTGATGTCCATATATTCTTGTTGAAGAAATTACAGTGGCTGTCGCATTTCTATCAAAACATTTGTCCAAATATTATTATTTAACTAATAATATATTTTTAATTTTGGTGGTTGCTGTGCTTGCCTGGAAAACCCAGCCTCACCACTGTAGATGAGTCTGGTCGGTCATTGAATCAATTCGATTTCTAGGGCAGAGCAAATCCGAGCAAACAGGAAGCGGAGTAAACCAATCAGAGAAGGGCGGATATGACGTTAGCAAAGCAACAAGAGTCAACAGCGAAAAGTAAATAATTAATGTGTTTTTGGTCATTTAAAACTGAATTCACAGCTGAATAGAACAAACTCTCGGGTCTCCCGTGCACAGTCTTTGTTGATATTGAAGAGACTTTCGCCGCACTAGAGTGACGTTGTTTGCGTCACTGAAATAAACAAATCTGATTGCACGGTACGGTTTGGAGTTCACTCGAATCGCGACGGAGGGCGGACTGATCAGACTGATATATCTTGTAGAAGATATATCAGTCTGGCCTTGCCAGGCAAGTGCTGTGCTGTGTAACAACAAACATCAGCAGGCTTTTAGCGCCTTCTGCAGGCTTTTGTTATAATATATAATGAATTTATAACACTTCAGGGGAAAAAACTCTTGATGTGTTTAAATATGCAGATTAGCTTGTTTTGGTTAATTAGAAGAAATCTACAGATGCAAACAGACGGAGGGTAGTAGGCTTAAAATAAACACCATCTAAATGTGTAGGGTTAGGGTTAAGTTTTCTTTCAATTAGAGTAAAGGACATGGCAGCAAAAAGAGACCAAAATCTTAAAATTGTCCACTACATGAAATAAGTATTCCAATAACCAAAAGAATTAAAACAATTTATTGATTTGTGCAAAATAAACAAATTATTAGTGAAACTATGTCCCTCTCTTTGGTGCAGTCATTTATTCTAAATATATATAGCTACTTGAAAATAGTAGTGTGGAAAACATGCACATTGTGGCATAGTTTCCTTTGCTGTTGCCTTCTCTTGTGATAAACCTAGTGAATAATAACGAAGAACAGCGTCCGAAATCGCATACTACATGAGTAGGTACTACATTTGAATTTGAATGTACTTCCCGATCGTTAAAACAGTACGTTCTATATAGTATGAATATGGGTAGTATGAATGGAATTCGGACATACTACATCCGCCATGTTAATGTTGTCACGTGTCATGCGTCGTCACAACAGCACGGAAATTTAAAGGGCCTGCTCTACTCCGCTTTTATCAGCAATGTTTTTTATTAATGCTTACCGCTTTCATCGTTGTTTTAACGTCGATTCAATCAAAGGCTCAAAATCAACAGCTCAAAGGAGGCGTCGGTCAGCTGCTCGCAGATCACGCTTTCTTCAACAACTTGTTAAATATGTCAAAGTATAATCACCTATTTAGCTAGGAAATTTTAAATAAAAATATCTGTGAATATCATGACAGAGGCTGATTTGAAGCAACGAAATTAAGTAATTTATTGTTAAAAGTGAATGCATATAAAAATACACAAGAAACAAAAGACATGAATCAATAAACAAACTTGAATACATTATATAGCCTATAAATAAATAATGTGTAGATAGACAGAGAGGGCGAGAGAAATACACAACATAGCCTAAATATTACATACAATATATACAAATAAATACAATGATAATAATATATATATTCTTTAAAAAAAAACTACAAACTGTGAGCCCTACAAACTACTGCCGCCTGAATGTTGCTATCCATTAAGTTTTCTAATCAATTAAACTGCTTAACAACGAACGTCTCCGTTAAATAAAACAGTGTTAACAAGCGGATGTAAAGTTATCTCGACCTGTTCGTTAGCTTGATGTGCTGTCAGTAATAATGATTAAACATCTTTTTACAGCCGACTCTTAATCTTCTCATTACATTGTTTAAACTTTCAATAAGTCAGCCGTTTACTTACATTATGTTAAACAAGTACAATTTAACCACAATAAACACCATTTTTCCCTGAGGTATTTAAGGACTTGAATGAGCTGCATATCACCGCTTTCCGCCATTTTTGAATATGAAAATATCCTGTGGCATCACGGGATAGCGCAGCGTCCATCGTATGCCTACTACAGAATTCGGGCGGAAGCAGTAGGTCATCCGGGTACTTCTCGCCTACTGTTTTTCGAATACTATGAATTCGGACATACTACTCACCTCGCATACTGTTTTTCGCATACTATATAGTAGGGAAGTATGCGATTTCGGACTGGTCTCTGTGTGAACTGATTATTTTGTAGACATCTGTGGAGTATGAAACAATTGTGTCAGTGTGAGGGAATTAAAATAATTTGATAAGGAAGTCAGAGTTGTCTTAATATATTTAAGGGTTTATTATTTTTTGAATAAATAATTATGAGAAGTGCCCTTTTTTCCACTTGAGCCCCTGCCCCCCAAAATGTCTGTGCATGTCCCTGTATTGCACGTAAAAACAAAAATTGACGGCTTTCGCCAGACTGTAAAAATTAGTGTAAATATTTGTTTTTATTGAACAAAATATAATGTTATCATGTAGGCTATATTGAATAATGTCTCTTCATATGTATAAGCATAAATAATCCTTCACAAATCGATCTCATTTTAATGTTGTTCTGTTACTGTATGTCCTTTCAGTTGCTTTGGTACAAAATATCTAAATTTATGCAGTAATAATGTCTGATTCGTTCAGTCGCACATGCGCAATATTCCATATGGTTCTGTACTGCTAGTAGGGCTGCGTTCCACTCCAGTTTTAGACACGCACTCACGAACTTCCCTACACACTTCCCCTCGGGGGAATCCCTGCCGCCATTTTGAAGTGCGTTCCACTTCGTGAAGTGGATGAGGGAAGTTTATATGGACAGACCCTCGCTCCCTCGATTTTAACCGAGGGAGCGAGTCTAATTCACATGTACACTTCAGGCAGCTCCATAACCCACAATGCAAAACGATTATGATGTCAGCGCATATCGCATTTAATTTACCCTACCACAAACAATTCTATGATATATTAATTATTTTTTAAACATTTAAAACACACATATATACATATAGAATGCTGTATTAAACAAATTTGTAAGGGGAAAAAATAAATAATAAATCAGCTCCATTGCGGATTCCAAGTGATCAAGGGTTTAGGACGTTCCAGTTCAGCCCATTGCAAAGGTTCCGCCAGAAGTGGGCACTCGTGCAACGTAAGCAATGACGTACATCCGAGTCAACGAGACCGAGGGAAGTTAGCGAGGGAAGGGCATTTAAAAACTGAACTGGAACGCAGCCTAGTTCTTTTTATGAGTCTTTCGGGTTTTTGAGTCGTTCCTTAATCACGTGACAGACCCATACGCTAAACCAATGCAGTCAATACAAGTCAGCCAGTTTTATTTCAGTTTGGGTTACAACTGTTAAAGCTGAAGTTATCATAACCTTAATGTTTTAAATTAACATTAATAATTCAAATTCAAAATGTTATTTGCTTTTAATTTATGTCATTATGTCCTTTTTGAGCAATCTTCTTATACATATATTAGACCAATATGTCAAGTCTGCCTAGGAAAAGCAATTATTATACCAGCAAACTCAAAATTGGAGTAAAAATGAACAAACTAGGCTATAAATACTTTGTATTGTAGGCTTGGATTATTATATTATTATATAGCCTGGTGTTTATTTACAGATAGACAGTCAAAAAGATAAATTAATCAATATTTTATTTATAACAGGGCTTTATTTATTTATAAAATAATAACACACCACAGATCCTCAAGAAACAGTAACAAAAACATAGTGACAGAAATGTCAGAAATAGCGTATGGGTCTGTCACGTGATCAAGGAACGACTCAAAACCCGAAAGACTCATTAAAAGAACTAATCAATTCTCTTTCCGGCTCAGAATGCATTGGTTTAGCATGGGACTGCCTGTCACGTCATTAAGGAATGACTTAAACCCGAAGACTTGTCAGACAAGAGGTGAGGTGAGCTTAATCAGCTTATCATAAACTGAAGCCCCAGGTAAAGAATGAATTATATAATTTCTGAATCTTATTGCATTGTAGTTTTGTATTGTTTGTAGTGTGATCAATGTCTGCATAAGTAGTAGATGTGTTGGGGAAGTAACACATAGCATTTTAATTACATTTTGCTAAAATGAACGAATTGAACGAAATGACTCGAAAAAGGATTCGTTCATTTTGCTGAACGAGACTCAAAAGTCTGAGTCGGTAAAATGATCCGAACTTCCCATCACTACTCTCTTCACTGTCTGATCTGACTGTTCGTGCCGGAGCCGCACTCGAAACCTGTGTCTACGTAGGACCCAAATAGCGCTACTGAGCTGACCTTTATGTGCCTGATATAAAATGGAATTTATAATAACGTTAAATAGCATTTGCCATTTATTTATTTAATTGTGTCAAAAGGCTTTGCGGTCGGGATTCGGTCGGGATTCGGACGGGGTCCGCCAGTTGGCGACCCCTGCTATAGACCAAAGTTACAAAACTTGAAGCTGTTGTTACTATACCTTAAACACAGTGTAACCTTACCTTAAACAAAAGCGCTGCTTTGCTCTTCATTTGCAATTCTACAACACACTTGCTCCTGCACACTACACACTATTTCATTCACTTCGTTCATAAATGAAATCTCATGAGTACCATTGGGAAAACACATCTATTCAAAACACATTGGGTGATTGAAAACACCTAGATACACACCTAAAAAACACTTACTTACAAAACTGATCAGCAATCAGCCAACCACAAATAGGCTTCAGTTGAGCCATTTTGAGAACTTTGCAAGCATGGAGGCAGGGAGAGCAAGAGGTAGAGGCAGAGGAAGAAGAAGACAAAGAGAGAGAGGAGTAGGACATGGTCAAAGAGGCACAGAAAAATATTTCAGATGATATTAGAGCAACGTTGGTGGATCATGTGGCCAGACCCAAACAGACGGCAGGATCTATAATCCCGTCCACGCACAATTGGCCTGTTTTTCTGTATTTACAGTAGTGTATTTTGTTTTATTTTGGTATTATTTTTGCGTTACTGCATTTACTGTATACTGTACTGTAAAGTAGCACTGTGATATGCAGTATTGAGTTGATGTCATCTGTAACCTTTCAGTACTTTCATTTTTGGTTGTGAAAACCTTTGTTGGAAAAAAAGAACAAATGAATGCTAACTGAATGCTGAACGAATGCTAACTGATGAACTGAATAAAAAGAGTGAAAATTAAACACTGCAGTGTTCTATATAAAGTAGACTAGTGTGTTGCTGCTGATCTGAAAGTGTATTCGTATGATGCAAGTAGGGCTGCACGATTATGACAAAAATCATAATTGTCGATTATTCCCTTGAAATTGTAATTGCGATTATTACAGTTTTTGCCTGTTGATTGAACACTATAGACCCATGCTTAGACTAAAGTAACACAACTTGAAGCTTTTGTTACCATATCTCAAACACATGTACCCATACCTTAAATAAAAGCACTGCTTTGCACTCTAGTTGCAATTCTGCAACACACTTACTCCTTTATGCAACACACTTGCTCCTGCATACTACACTCTATTTCATACATAAGACACTTCGTTCAAAAATGAAATCTCAGGGTGCCATTTGGAAAACGCATGTATCCAAAATACAAAACACATCGGGTAATTGCAACCACTCAAATACACACCTCAAAACACTTACTTACAAAACTGAACACCAATCAGCCAGCTACAAAAAGGCCTCAGTTAAGCCATTTTCAGAATTTTGCAAGCATGGAGAGCAAGAGGCAGAGGAAGAGGAAGACAAAGAGAGAGAGAGGAGTAGGACATGGTCAAAGAGGCACAGAACAATATTTCAGATGATATTAGAGCAACGTTGGTGGATCATGTGGCCAGACCCAAACAGACGGCAGGATCTGTAATCCCACCCACGCACAATTGGCCTGTTTTTCTGTATTTACAGTAGTGTATTTTGTTTTATTTTTGTATTATTTTTGCGTTACTGCATTTACTTTACTGTACTGTGAAGTAGTACTGTGATGTGCAGTATTGAGTTGATGTCATCTGTAACCTTTCAGTTCTTTCATTTTTGGTTGTTGTGAAAACCTTTGTTGGAAAAAAGAACAAAAACTGTAAGTGTTGCGTTGAGCTTCACAGAATGCTAACTGATGAACTGCATAAAAACAATGAAAATTAAAGACTGCAGTGTTCTATATAAAGTACACTAGTGTGTTGCTGCTGATCTGAAAGTGTATTCATATGATGCAAGTGTGTGTCATTTTGTCATCAGAGTTACATTTTGACAAACGATTGTTAGGTTTTGATAGTAGAGTTTCAATTTGACACGGATGTGAATGGTATATTTCCCAGTGTTGTGTCATGTTTACTTGTGTGTAGAGTTTTGGCACAATGAGCCGAAGTTTTGCAAAATGTGTTCAAGCAACTGGCAAAAACTGTAATGACGATTATCACAATTTACATTGAATGATGTTTTGAATAGCTTTATATCATTGTTTGAACGAATAATCATGTTTTGCTTGGTCTGCTCAAAGTCACGCTGGATTTTCTCCTCAGCGTAAGGTTGAGAGGTCCATCTATCACTCTTTTCCATGTTTGTAGAGTTAGTTTGTGGAGTAAATATATAGGCTGGTGTTGTCATAATACTGGAATTTCTAACTTCGATATGATAAAAATAATGTATATACTATCATATAGGTATTTTTAATATTATTTTTTATTTATTATTAGTCAAAAATTTCTTCTGAAGAGATCACTTTATATGATAAAGCTTTTAAGCTTTTCTCATAAATAAATGTTGATCAGTTACCATTACAATTATCTCACAAATATTTGCTAACTCAATGTATTTGTTTTTACAATGGGGTAATTTTGTTGCAATATATTACACACAGTGCAAGGAAGCTAGATTGAATTTAAAAAAGACAAGTAAACAGTAATAAAATAAGAACAAATGAACAAATGACTAACTATAGCACAAATACAATAGAATAAAGACAGAAATGAAATAGAGTGCTTTCTATTTTCAGGTAGGCCTAGGTCTAACTGTAGTAATCAGGTAAGAAACAAAAACAAAGTAGGCTAATCAAATGTAAAATAACATTGGATAATCTTCATTATAAAAATTAAATACAGATTAATCAATTAAAGTTACAGAAGTTAGTCAGTCAAGAGCAGTAAGTGATTTTCTCTTTGTCTGTTGATTAACAATAACAGAGAGCAGCACGTTTATTCGGCTACTGTCCCTTTAAGACCTGATGAACACACGGACACATTCTTCCTGAACTGTTTTACATTACAGTTTTTCTTGATTGTTTACACACATTTTCTGAAAGCATGCCTCATACTCTCAGAACTCTACACACAAATCAAAAAACACACACACAATGGGCAAAACCCCTCAATTCTCCTGCAAAATGAAACTTTACATTCAAAACAATGTTCTTTCTTCTCAAAATGGTATTTTGTTTTCAAATGACACACACAAACCATCATATGAATAGACATTTATAAGAACCAGTTGAACACTGATGTGCTCTATGTAAAACACTATGATGAATGGAAAACACTTCTCCATTCATCATAATGACTTTGGTCTTTATTTGGTTCAGTGTTACACTTACTACAGACAGTACATACATAAGTGTGTTGTAAAATATTTGTAGTAATATATATATATATATATATATATATATATATATATATACACTGTGTGCAGAATTATTAGGCAAGCTGATTTTCTGATCATATTTTTTTTCCAAGCACATTTTACCAATTCCAATCCACATCAATCTTAATAACTACTATTAATATTGTTTTTAATCATTTATAAGTGATATATAATTGTTCATGAAGGCTGGAAATGAAAAATGCCTTATATTCAGGTGTGCAGAATTATTAGGCAGGTTTGCTTTTACAGGCAAAATGAGCCAAAAAAAGAGATTTAACTCAGACTGAAAAGTCAAAAATTATTAAATACTCACGAGAAGGACGCAATACTAATGCAATACTAGAATTTGCAAAGTTAAAGCATGACCAAGGGAAAGCAAAATGCTCATGGGGTCAGCGGGGTCATACAAAATCAAGTGGAAAAGAAAAGACACATGTTAACTGCAAAAGATTGAAGAATTAAGGTGAAGAATTAAGTGTGAAACCATCAGGAACCCTTTAGTCTCCAGCGCCACCATTTTCCAGAACTGCAACCTACCTGGAGTCTCCAGAAGTGCAAGGTGTCAGGATCTCAGAGACTTAGGTTAGCTAAAGAATCCTAAAAAATGACCCGCTCTTAATAATAATCACAAGCTGAAATGTTGTGAAATACATGAAGACTGGGTTTTTATAGGCTTTATAGACAGACAGCTTGAGAGTGACTCCTGAAGGACCAGCACCACATCCTCTTGTACCACTGTTTGAAGAATTTATCTTCCAAAATCTGGCAGTAAGGTGTGGGAGTTTACTTTTAGTCCCTCTCTTATCCTGAAATGTCCGTCTTGCAGAGATGGACTAAAAATGATCTTCCAAAACTTACTGCCAGATTCTGGAAGATAAATTCTTCAAACAGTGGTAAAAGAGGATGTGGTGCTGGTCCTTCAGGAGTCACTCTCAATCTGTCTGTCTATAAGGCCTATAAAAACCCAGTCTTCATGTATTTTCACGAGTTCACACTTACAAATAATCAGATAGAAAATAGTATGCGTAGTAGTATGCGTATTTGGCGTGCTGTCCGAGGAGAGGGCTCCGAGCTCGGTATTTTGGCCTGAACCCAGATTACTCCCCCCATTCTGGTTAGTATTCTGGAAAGTAACCAGTGCAGGTGTGAGGAGACGGGGTGGTGGAGGGATGCTGTCAAACTGTCGAGGAATATGGGTGAGTCGACCGTGTCTAATATATATGCTTTCACTCATGCTGATTGGGTAGATATGTTGATTACTGATTGCTGACAGCTGGCCGAGATGACGTGATGATTAGCCAGAACTGAGCTCCTGCGGGAGCCGAGGCGACATCACTGCTGCGGCACTGGGGGAAATAGCCAGAAGAACTGAGCTCCTGCGGGAGCCGAGGCGACATCACTGCTGCGGCAGTGGAGGAATTAGCCAGAACTGAGCTCCTGCGGGAGCCGAGGCAACATCACTGCTGCGGCAGTGGAGAAGTTGGCCTGAAGAACTGAGCTCCTGCGGGAGCCGAGGTGACAACACTGCTGCGGCAGTGGAGGAATTAGCCAGAACTGAGCTCCTGCGGGAGCCGAGGCGACATCACTGCTGCGGCAGTGGAGGAAATAGCCAGAAGAACTGAGCTCCTGCGGGAGCCGAGGCGACATCACTGCTGCGGCAGTGGAGAAATTGGCCTGAAGAACTGAGCTCCTGCGGGAGCCGAGGTGACAACACTGCTGCGGCAGTGGAGGAATTATCCAGAACTGAGCTCCTGCGGGAGCCGAGGCGACATCACTGCTGCGGCAGTGGGGGAAATAGCCAGAAGAACTGAGCTCCTGCGGGAGCCGAGGCGACATCACTGCTGCGGCAGTGGAGAAATTGGCCTGAAGAACTGAGCTCCTGCGGGAGCCGAGGTGACGACACTGCTGCGGCAGTGGTGGAATTGGCCTGAAGAACTGAGCTCCTGCGGGAGCCGAGGCGACATCACTGCTGCGGCAGTGGAGAAATTGGCCTGAAGAACTGAGCTCCTGCGGGAGCCGAGGTGACGACACTGCTGCGGCAGTGGTGGAATTGGCCTGAAGAACTGAGCTCCTGCGGGAGCCGAGGCGACATCACTGCTGCAGCAGTAGAGAAATTGGCCTGAAGAACTGAGCTCCTGCGGGAGCCGAGGTGACGACACTGCTGCGGCAGTGGTGGAATTGGCCTGAAGAACTGAGCTCCTGCGGGAGCCGAGGCGACATCACTGCTGCGGCAGTGGAGAGAACAGCCAGAGGAACTGAGCTCCTGCGGGAGCCGAGGCGACATCACTGCTGCGGCAGTGGAGAAATTGGCCTGAAGAACTGAGCTCCTGCGGGAGCCGAGGTGACGACACTGCTGCGGCAGTGGTGGAATTGGCCTGAAGAACTGAGCTCCTGCGGGAGCCGAGGCGACATCACTGCTGCGGCAGTGGAGAAATTGGCCTGAAGAACTGAGCTCCTGCGGGAGCCGAGGTGACGACACTGCTGCGGCAGTGGTGGAATTGGCCTGAAGAACTGAGCTCCTGCGGGAGCCAAGGTGACGACACTGCTGCGGCAGTGGTGGAATTGGCCTGAAGAACTGAGCTCCTGCGGGAGCCGAGGCGACATCACTGCTGAGGCAGTGGAGAGAACAGCCAGAGGAACTGAGCTTCCTGCGGGAGCCGAGGCGACATCACTGCAGCGGCAGTGGAGAGAACAGCCAGAGGCACTGAGCTCCTGCGGGAGCTGAGGCGACATCACTGCTGCTGCGACATCACTGCTGCTGCAGTGGAGAGAAAAGCCAGAATAACTGAGCTCCTGCAGGAGCCAAGGTGACATCACTGCTGTGGCAATGATAGAAAATTTTCGTTATATTGGAATGATGGTATTGGTTGAGTTGGATATGGTGGCTTGCAGGTATGTGTGAGAACGAGCTGGAGCTGAAACTAACCGATAGGTGTTCGTTGGGCTTCTTTAATATGGAAGCGATTAGATCGGATGTAGTTCTTAAGCTTCCAGTGACCAAATGTTTGAATCTGATGCTGGGAGTGGCCTTTTTGGGTGGCTGTAGTTGCTGCTCCTATGCAGAATGGATTGTAGGGTTCTAAGGGAGGCAGCTTGAAGAATGAAGTTGAGAGAGGTGTCAAGGAGAGTTTTTTGCGGGTGGTTTATGGAAATATCAGCTCAGAATAAGGTACCGGGGTTGAGAATGGGTCCACCTCTGGTGACAACAGCTTGCATTTCTAAGAGGATCTGATGTTGTTGGCAACATGGTTTGGTTCCAGGGCTGTAGCATTTGGTGGGATGGGCATTAGTGTAGTAGACAGGGTGAACTGCGTTTGCTTGTGGGACAGAGCAAGGAGGAAGAAAGGCCGGGACCGAGGCCGTTAGCGGAGGCAGCCTCACGCTCGGTCGGCCCCTGGAGCCAGGGGAGGGATGAGGAGGTTAGAAAAGAGGGAAACTGAGAAAGGGAAATTGCGGCATCTGGGCCTGCACCGTTAGCGGAGGCAGCTTCACGCTCGGGTTTGCCCCTGGAGCCTGGGAAGGAACAGGGTGGTTAGAAAAGGAAGGGAGGGAAAGTAGGACGTCTAGGCCTGTGCCGATAGCGGAGGCAGCCTCACACTCGGTCGGCCCCTGGAGCCAGGGGAGGGATGAGGAGGTTAGAAAAGAGGGAAACTGAGAAAGGGAAATTGCAGCATCTGGGCCTGCACCGTTAGCGGAGGCAGCTTCACGCTCGGGTTTGCCCCTGGAGCCTGGGAAGGAACAGGGTGGTTAGAAAAGGAAGGAAGGGAAAGTAGGACGTCTAGGCCTGTGCCGATAGCGGAGGCAGCCTCACGCTAGGGTCCGTAGTTGAACTGTAGACCAAAGATAAAAGAGGTAGGGTGAAAGATGGCGGGATGAAATGGTTGAGACAGCTGAGCTTGCTTCACTAGTAGAGGCATCCTCATGTTTGGAGTGAAGGCGTTCACCAAGAGGGGCAGGCATCTTTGGATGGAGTGCGGCGCCGGTGAAAGCCGCAATGTGTGGCTAAGCAGAGGGAGGAAAGTAGGGAATCTGGGGCACGGTCCAAGCTTGCTGCTGCTGCGGCCTGACGCTTGTTTCTAGCACATGAATTGAAGATACAAGAGTGAGGAGATGTAAGATGAAAGAGTGGCCTTGTGGAATTACTCACATCATGAGGTTTAAGTAGCTGATCGAAGATAGTAATTCCTGTTTAGAACAGTTTGGACTGTTTAGGAAGGTGGAAGCGAACAAATATCCTATTGATTCCTTATGCCGTGAGGCCTGGATATTAGCTGTATTCTAGTTAAGGCCCAGAAATTCAATGGACGTGGCTGGACCCATCGTTTTATCTGGGGCGATTGGAAACCTGAGCTCAGCGAAACTGTGCAGGGAAGAGAGAGAAGTTATTAAATTTTGTACATATTCTTATTTTCTCGAAAAAGGCCTGAAATCCTTTAAACCTGCATATTCACCTCTGACACAATGGTTTGATACTGTAAAAGACAGTACTGTTGAACTGTCATTGTTTGATGTTGAAAGATCATCAAACAGCAAAGTACAATATGATTTAGATGATCCTTTGTTCTTTAACTGTTGCTGGTCTGTCACAAGCACATTTATTTAGTAAAGATCAAAAGAGAATCATTTGTAAAAGACAGAGCTTTGCATAATAAGAATGTGCACCTTGAATTTATTTTAATTGTGTTCAACAATCACTAAAATTTTACCATGAACACACTGCTTGTATAACATTGTTCATTTATATTTATTTATGTTGGTTTCTTTTCTATCCAGACCTGGAAATTACTCAAATTCCATACTTCCAAACTGCAACATAATAGTTTATTCATTGGTTATCTGTCTGGTTTGTTAAGTTTACTTACAAATTATGCTCGTTATAAAACAGATACAGATGAAAAGGGAACGGTAAGATTTATTTAAATGCATCAAAATAATGATTTGAAAATAATTTTTCCTACCAGTCTCCAGGCCCGGCTCCAGATATGAGATGAAAGGTGGGCCAAATGATATTCCAGGTGGGCCGGTCGGATTGGTGGGAGGGTGGTGGGCTTTAATGCTTTAATCTCACATGTCTATTGATATAGATAAGGCAATTGTTAGGGTTGTTTGTTATTGTTATAAACTATTATACTATTTTGAAAAATCACATTACAAAATATAATGTGAAATAACACAAATAATATTTGCTACATTTATTATTGAAATTTTTTTGCACGAGCTGTTTATACTGTACAAAATTAGAACTTTTGTCCAATACCTCCTCTAGGGGGGTCCGGGGGCATGCACCCCCGTAAGAAAATTTTGTACATTTTAAGGTTAAATGCATCAATCTGGTGCACTTTGGAAGCTCAAAATTAAGAGCTTCAATTCATGTACAGTGTGCACATTGAACAAAGAAACAGCATTGACTTGTACCTGGACATTAAAGAGGGCTCAAACATCTTTTTAGTTGTGATATAAAGTCTACATCGTTTTAGGTGTTTTAGTATGCCAAACAATTATAACAATAAAATAATAATATAATAATGTTTTAGGCCTATATAATTAGGCTATACATATGACAGTAATATCCATATAGGCTATTGTAACAAATGCACTCTAAATATATATATATATATATATATATATATATATATATATATATATATATATATATATATATATATATATATATATATATATATATATAGGTTAGGCTACTTTACACAACGTATAGGAAAATTAAATACTTGTAGCCAATTTCTAATCCTTGAGCTTTAATTTTGATCACCAAATCGCCAGCTGATCGTGTGAGCAAAGTGCACACTTCTCTTTAAAACACGCAGCACAAACAGACTAAATATATACTTAATCACTGTATTTTGGTGCTTTATTAAGGCACAAAGCCATTACGGTTTCGATTTTAGTTCATTGGCAAAATACAATGTAGAGACCATTTATGTTTTAAATTTTCGGTTCATTAGGAAACGGTGGCGGCGCACAGGGTCATTAATGGGAAACACTGAATGAATGAATGAATGAATGAATGAATGAATGCTAAAGTTGTCATATCAGTTGTTATCATAACAAAAACGCTTCAACCGGACCGAACGAGAGTCTCGAGGCCTGCCGCTGCTCTGAGTGAGTGACAGGAGGCTGCGATGTGCGTGAACTCGCTGTCATACGGATACTGTAGAGAAGCGGTATTGAACGGTTTAATATATTTTAGAGATATGTTTAGAAAAAAATATATATTTTAACAGCACTATTAAGAAACCTCTATGCTGTATGCTGGCCAGACTTTTTTGCAATGTATTTTCGGATTATATTGAACAAGATATAAAACGGAGACATTTCCGGGGACAGCTCCAGTCGGGGACGGAGCACCAAAAACCGGGACTGTCCCCATTTTTTATAACGGGGACGTCCGGTAATGTGCTTTTGACACCATCGGAAGCTGCTGATGAACTCGACTCATCAATTTCTCCGACCTCATTGCCGGGGTTGGGCAGAAATTAGAAAATAACGTGTCTGGAGCTGAATTGAATATCGCACTAATTTTGTGATTGGCTGTTATGTGGTGTGGGGCCAGGGTGGCCAAGCCTCTGATTGGGTGGGCCAGGCCCACCCTGGCCCCCCCGTGGAGCCGGGCCTGCCAGTCTCTGCGTCGCCAATATTGAAGCAGTGGTTATACTTAAACAGAAATACATATTATGACTAAGTTTCTAAGCGATTTTGTTGATAAATCGCTGGACAGCGAGGACAATAAGTTCTGAGTTTCAATGATTCTGTATGCATGTAATATTAACGTCATACGTGCATCAGCTGATTGCGTGTTTAAACCACAATCGTGCCGTAATTTAGAACGGCAAACTTTACAGAAAAGTTTAAAACGTGGATTCCCTCGATCAACATTGATACAGATGGCATAACTGTGGAAATTAATTCAGTGACAGAAAACGAGAAGGATTTTAACTGTGCTTTTGCTGGGTTGAGCCGATGGGTGGAAAGTGTCAGCTGGCTTGGACTGATATCTGCGCTGCGGCGCGGCTTTGCTGAAAGGCCTGCTGCGGCGGCCTGATGCTGGAGGAAGGCCCGTTTCTTCACGGGAAGAGGCGAAATTGCCCGAGACTCAAGCTTGGTGCTCGACTGCCTTGTTGTCCATTTCTTTATGGCAGGAAAGATAGACTGGGCAGAACTAGGAAAATACACGGAAGGAAATCACGGATGTTTCGACCGCAGTGACGAAAGTCGGCCTCGGCGTCTTGGCATGCGGGGACCGTTTTGTTTGGGCTGAAGTGCCCCCGAGATGAATCGGCGGCGGTGTAATTGCTCCTAGTAAGGCCAGAGGATTGTGGCAAAGATACCTTGTGGACGAAAGATTCTTCATCGGACACACAGAGATTAATTTCGGACACGGTGGGAACTTAGGGCGGGTCAGATGCTGTCAAACTGTCGAGGAATATGGGTGAGTCGACCGTGTCTAATATATGCTTTCACTCATGCTGATTGGGTAGATATGTTGATTACTGATTGCTGACAGCTTGCCGAGATGACGTGATGATTAGTCAGATTATTTGAACGTTGCTCCTCCCGAATTTTGTTAATAAAACATCATTTATAACACTTCAGCTTGTGATTCTTATTAAGAGCGGGTCATTTTTTAGGATTCTTTAGCTAACCTAACTAAGTCTCTGAGACACCTTGCACTTCTGGAGACTCCAGGTAGGTTGCAGTTCTGGAAAATGGTGGCGCTGGAGTCTAAAAGGTTCCTGATGGTTTACACTTAACTCTTCACCTTAATTCTGAACTCTTTTGCAGTTAACATGTGTCTTTTCTTTTCCACCTGTTTTTGTATGACCCCGCTGACCTAATGAGCATTTTGCTGTCCATTGGTCATGCTTTAACTTTGCAATTTCTAGTATTGCATTTAGTATTGCGTCCTTCTCGTGAGTATTTAATCATTTTTGACTTTTCAGTCTAAGTTAAATCTCTTTTTTGGCTCATTTTGCCTGTAAAAGCAAACCTGCCTAATAATTCTGCACACCTGAATATAAGGCATTTTTCATTTCCAGCCTTCATGAACAATTATATATCACTTATAAATGATTAAAAACATTATTAATAGTAGTTATTAAGATTGATGTGGATTGAAATTGGTAAAATGTGTTTGGAAAAAAAATATGATCAGAAAGTTAGCTTGCCTAATAATTCTGCACACAGTGTATATATATATATATATATATATATATATATATATATATATATATATATATATATATATATATATATGTATGTATATATAGTCAGAACACACAAATACACGGTAACAAATAACAAATATATTTTATTTTTCCAACAAAAACAATGTACAGTGCACATCCCAACCAACGCAAAGTTGCAGTACAAAACAACAGAAGAATTTACTGTATACAGTTACAGTAAAAAAAAAAAAAAACTATGCTGCTCTGCCTCTGTTTCCATTGTTGGCATCCATTGCTCCAAAACAGAAGAGCTCACCTGTTGCCCTTTTATGCTAAAGCTCTGTTTGCTAATTGTAAAAATGTGTGACAGGTGTTTGTCCATGTGATGAGTCAGTGTGCATATTTGAATGGCAGTGTGTTCCTTGTGAAAACAAGAGATTTTTCTGCCTGAAAATTGTGCCAAATGCAGAGAATTGTGTGTAGTGTTTTGAAAAAAGTGTGTTTTAGAACTGCAATGTGAGTGTAAAGCAGGAATTGTGCTTGTAGTTTAGCAGAATTGGTTCAGGGGGTTGGTGCATGAGTTACATGTTGTGGTCATTGTGTCTCAAGTACCAATATTTATGTGTAAACAATTGAGAAAAACTGTAATACTCACCAAGATGGGCATTGTGATATTGTTTCTGAGTGAATTTGACCATTAATAAACCGCGAAAAGGAGGTTATTTTGGCACTTGAATGTCAAAGGCGGCTTTATTATGTGTCTGCGCCATGGGCGAGGCTAGCCCTTTTTTAGGGGTGCTTCAGCACCCCCTAAAAAGGAGCTCAGCACCCCTAAAACTTGGAATAAGAAATGTTATTCTAAAATTTTTGTTCGTCTTTTACAAGGTTAAATAATGTCCAAAACATACTCTGTAGTTTGTGGTTTAAAAAGTATGTGTTAAGGATGAAAATGAAAATATCCCCCTTAGCAAATGATGTCATCCTCTTCTCTTCTTCTACTTCTCCTCTGTACCTGCACCGCTCAGCACGACCGTCATCCAGCGCGAAAACACACGCAGAGTGAGAACCCGTTATGTAGTGTTGTGAATCAACAAAGTTGCTCCAAAGCTGTGTCTCACACTTCTTTCCTTTTACCTAGAGTTGTTCCGATTCCGAAACCATATCGGTGAGTAGCCTACTGGAGTCAGTATAAAAAAAAAAATATCCCCCCTAGGTGATGCTACTCCTCAAACCACCAACAGAGCATATAAAATACCAAAAATATAAATCTTTCTTTTTAAAACATCGCCAAGTAAAACGCTGCGTTTATATAGAACTGTCTCTTTACGACCACAACAAACGGGACACTTTTCAGACGCGCGTTCCGACCTCGCCTCAGTGCCAGGCGCAAGTCAAACGAGCGCGGAAAAGATAGGCTACAGGTGACGACAAGGGAGCTTCAGTTGAACAACAGTGAACTGCAGTCAGATGAGATGTTGTCAGGCTATTGTCGGTAAAACTCAGGAAAAATGAACACGACTGTCCAATCAGCCGTTAAACTGTGCTTGTGGCGCGCACTCAAGAATTGCATGCGCAAATGCGCCGGCGCGTGCTGCATAATTACTTTATTATAGCTTAAATAAAGCGCAAAAGAAACTGCGAGCAATGACCATCGTTGTTCTGTTGTAAGTTAAGTCATGAAATGACCAAACATACGGTTAAAGCTGCCTCAAAACTGTGCATGCATGTATTTGTTGACATGGTTTTAAAACTATTGTTATCCAATTCGTTGGCCTTAAAACGTCTTAAAATGCACATATGTACACCAGGGAAATCTAAATTTTCTCGGGGAAGCATGCCCCTGAACCCCCCTAGCATACTACATTTTCTGACCTCAGTAATTAAAACCCGGCTTATTCTATCTAATGAAATCTGAGGTAAACATGCATTTCTCCAAATGTGTGCACTTTTGGACTAAAAGTTTTGTGTGTGTGCACTGTGATCAAAAATAAATGGGACCAAACACGATTGAATTTGTGTCTCGTTATTCAATTAATAACTAGGCTAAAAAAAAAAAAAAGAAAAAAAAATCTGGATTTTGGAGTTAGTTGAATCAATGTTAAAATGATAAAGTTATTTTTCAATAGACATATTTTTTGTTTTGTGTGAAAAGAGGGTGGGTGGTGGCAGTGGGGCTCATTGGGTGCTCAGCACCCCTAAAGCTCTAACCCTAGAATCGCCCCTGGTCTGCACTATGAATGAGAGGAGGCGCGTGCGTCTCAACTCGCTGTCAGAGAGGAGAGCAAGCACGCGCAGCTGGTATCGGTGTATCGATACTGCAGAAAGGAGTATTGGTATCGTTTCAGATATTTCAGTATCGATACATATCGAAATATCAATATTTTTGACAACACTAGGCTGTGTACTATGGAGGACCAGGGGTGCCACTTAAAAATAAAAAGAAGAATCAATTAATTAATTTAATAATTCAAACATAAAAATGTATATAAATGATTCACTTTTTATATGGGCAAATTAATAGACATATTTAAAGTTGTTTATTTAATTCCTGTTTTTAAATGTAGTTTAATAAAACAATAAACAATACATTTTAAAAATCTTTTTTGAATGTATAAATAAATAGACAAATTTGAAATGGGATATTTAATTCATTTTTTAAAACGTAGATCAATAAAACAATAAAAAGTTCATTAGTAAATCATTTTAAATGCACATTTAAATCGCTTTTTTAAAAAGAATTTGGCAGATGCTTTTCTTTCTCTATTTACCAATTGCTTTTCTTTGTCGGTTTGCCAAATGCTTTTCTTTATCCATCTGTCAATTGAGTGGTAAAATGCCATTGGACAGTACACACGTGGGAGCAACCAATCAACTTTCGCCTCAATTTGAAGAGCCAATCCTCTCTCACTTGTAACACTCACTGTCATTGGACAGTTAGTACGGTGACCTGGAGGGACATGTTCGGTTCATTTAGTTTTGTCGTGGCCACAACATATAAACTCGTGGAACGTGATAATATGTCGTGGCCACAAGATATTAATTCGTGGGAATGTGATAATAAGTTGTGGCCACGAGATCGTTTTGTCGAGGTAACGACATCCTTATGTCGTGGCCTCGAGGTCATATGTTGAGGGAACGATATAGCCTATTTTTCTCATGGCCACGAGTTAAATGTGTAAACAGCCTGCGTGACCATCGCAACCTGGAATTATCACAAATGGACAATACCATAATAATATTTTTAATTAAGAAAAAGAACGGAATTAAGAAATTATTATATTAACATAGTGCATATTATACTGTATTGCGCGCGATGTTGCAGACAGCATTCGAATGAAGTTTATAAATCAATGTTTAAATGTTGTAGGCCTACATTTTAATCCCACTGAACAGTCTTTTAAATCCATTCACTTATAGTTTATTTTTTATGTAATATTTTTATATTATTAGTTACGTCTGTATATTCAGGGTGCGATTTGTGAAAAAAACGGGGTGGATGTTTTGAAAAGTTTTTTTTTGTTGTTGTTGTTGTTTTTGTTAAAAACCACAGTGGAGCTATATACTATTTTTGGCAGCTGTTACACAAACATTTTTACAAAAAAAAAAATCTGATTTAACTTTGAGATTTTAAGTAGCCTATTAGATATAGCTTAGATATTTGCAGCACTACAATGACACTAATAATTCTTAATTTCTGATAGAAATGCAAAATCAATCGGTAGTTATTAATAGAATAATGAGACACAACCCTTTACATTCAATCGCGTTTGGTCCCATTTATTTATACACGTTTACCTCAGATTTCATTAGATAGAATATAAACTGTGCTGTACATAGGGTTTCATAATTACCGAGGTCAGAAAATGTAGTTTACTAGGGGGGTACGGGGGTATGGTCCCCCGAGAAAATTTAGATTTCCCTGGTGTACTTATGTGCATTTTTAGGACGTTTTACGGCCAACAAATGGGATAACAATAGCTTTAAAACCATGTCAACAAATGCATGCACAGTTTTGAGGCAGCTTTAATCGCATGTTTGGTAATTTCATGATTTAACAGAACACCGACTGTCATTGCTCGTAGTTTCTTTTGCGTTTTGTTTAAGCTATAATAAAGTAATTATGCAGAGCGCGCCAGCGCATTTGCTCATGCAGTTCTTGAGTGCGCGCCACGAGCACAGTATAACGGCTGATTGGACAGTCATGTTCATTTTTCTGAGTTTTACTAACATCATCTGACCGCAGTTCACTGTTGTTCAACTGAAGCTCACTCGTCGTCACCTGCACCCCTGATAGCACACGTACATCTCGGAGACGTCTATTTGATGTATGTGTTTACGTCTGGAAGACATATTATTTAGGGTGTTTGCTCATCTGGAATACGTCTATAGGACGTTTCCTGTGTCAGATGTCAAACAGACGTTTAGAAAATGTATTTAAGATGTTTATGAATTAGAATATAAAACTGACATCTTAAAGACGTCTATCAGATGTTTGTCAACAGCAGATGCATTCGAGATGAAGTGATCTTTAACAGACGTCTTGCAGACGTACGTGTGCTATCTGGGACCTTTTCCGCGTTTGACTTGCGCCTGGCGCTGAGGCGAAGTTGTAATGCGCGTCTGAAAAGTGTCCCGTTTGTTGTGGTGGTAAAGAGACAGTTCTATATAAACGCAGCCTTTTATTTGGCGATGTTTTAAAAAAAGATTTTTATTTTTGGTATTTTATGCTCTGTTGGTGGTTTGTGGAGTAGCATCACCCAGGGGGATATTTTTTTTATCCCCACCGGGGATAAAAATAATTCAGCAGAGGGAGGGATACCTAGACCAGAAGGGGGGAAAACACCCGTCCCCCTCCCCTACAAATCACACCCTGTGTATTTATTTGCTTTATTTTCCCCTTCATTTCCCATATTTATCTAATTAATATTCTTTACTTTATGACTGTATTTCTGTAGCCTATTTCTGTAAATGAGCGTCTGTTTTCACTTGTAGCCCCTCGTGCCTGTGACAGCATTCGAATTAATTCAGAGTTTAAGTTTAAAAAATATGTTACTATTTTAGAATATTTTGTTTATTATTTGTATATAACCTATGAAAGCTTTATTTATGATTTTATTTTATTTCTGTAGGCGCACGGGAATTTTACAAGGAGTTCATTTACGGCAATATTATATATATATATATTGCGCAATATATATATTGCGCAAGTTGTTTAACTCGTGGCCATGAGAAAAATTTTCCTCAACATATGATCTCGAGGCCAAGACCACGACATAAGGATGTCGTTACCTCGACAAAACGATCTCGTGGCCACAACTTATCACATTCCCACGAATTAATATCTTGTGGCCACGACATATTATCACGTTCCTACGAGTTTATATGTTGTGGCCACGACAAAACTAAGTGAACCGAACATGTCCCTCCAGGTCACCGTACTAACTGTCCAATGACAGTGAGTGTTACAAGTGAGAGAGGATTGGCTCTTCAAATTGAGGCGAAAGTTGATTGGTTGCTCCCACGTGTGTACTGTCCAATGGCATTTTACCACTCGATTGACAAATGGATAAAGAAAAGCATTTGGCAAACCGACAAAGAAAAGCAATTGGTAATTAGAGAAAGAAAAGCATTTGCCAAATTCTTTTTAAAAAAGCGATTTAAATGTGCATTTAAAATGATTTACTAATGAACTTTTTATTGTTTTATTGATCTACGTTTTAAAAAATGAATTAAATATCCCATTTCAAATTTGTCTATTTATTTATACATTCAAAAAAGATTTTTAAAATTTATTGTTTTATTGTTTTATTAAACTACATTTTAAAACAGGAATTAAATAAACAAATTTAAATATGTCTATTAATTTGCCCATATAAAAAGTGATTCATTTATATACATTTTTATGTTTGAATTATTAAATTAATTAATTGATTCTTCTTTTTATTTTTAAGTGGCACCCCTGGTCCTCCATAGTGTACATGGCTTTTTAAAAATGGCGGGTCCTGGTGTTTCCGATCAGCGTACACTTACGTCACTGGTAGCTTCTTTTATGCTGGGATAGACCTTTTACATTCTGAAGTAGTCGTGATTCCCATATTCCCTCTCACAACGTAACATGCTCAAAACACGCAGAATAATGTAAGTGGATATTTTCCTTGTAATCGCGCCTTTGAACAATTACGAAATTGTGGCATCCGTAATCGTAATCGTGATTAGAATTTCGATTAATTGTGCAGCCCTAGATGCAAGTGTGTATCATTTTGTCATCAGAGTGACATTTTGACAAACGATTGTTAGGTTTTGATAGCAGAGTTTCATTTCGACATGGTTGATGTATTTATTTTCTTTTGTAGCTATTGTGCAATACTGTATTCACAACCACAAATGCTTGCAGTAAAAAAAAAAAAAAAAGTTTTAATCTTGCTTTCATGCTTACCATGAATTTTTCAACATCTTTCTGCCAATTACCTTCAATCTTGTACAGAAATGTACATATCAGCTTATGAAAGAAGAGCTTTAGGTTTTGAATAACTGTGTGTATATGATATATCCAAAAATAGATTATTATGGCAAATGTGTTTGCAAAGTAAGACAAATGTTTGCTTTTGAGATGTGTTTGTGATATTTTGAATGCAGTGCTTCATTTTGCAAGAGATGTGAGGCATTTTGCATTTTGTGTGTGCAATTCTTGGATTTGTGTGTAAAGTTTTGAAAAAAAGAGACAAAGTTTTGAAAACGTGTGTAAGCAGTTGGAAAAAAACTAAGTTAGCCGTTACGCTTTCTTCAGTGGTAACAGATACAGACCCTCTTATCTCCCTATAATATACAATCTCTGACACGACATCAAAAAATGGAGAACAGCATCCAGAGCATGTAGTTACAGAAGAAAAGTATATTGTAACACAGTAAACTAATTTTGCAATTATAAAAACAGTAATCACAACTAAGTAAGGTGAATATATAGTATATTGTATATAAGTACAGTATTATATTGAATATTATATATTATTGGATGTCTGTACATTCAGAACTTGCATACTGTAAAAATACATTAGTCTAAATGTAAAAGCCTAAAAGGTCGAAGAAAACTCTAAATAAAAAGCATGTTAAAGTAAAAATAAAAAATAAAAATGCAAAACCAAAGTTAGTGAGAGATTCATTCTGCTTCAGCATCACATCTTCATGTTGGGTCTGGCCTAGAGTGACCATCTGCTATTGATCTGCTGCAGGACAGTAGATGTGATTTTGCGGGACAATGAGGGACACGTGCGAGACAGATTTACAATTACTACGCTCTGTAAATATGGATTTACCTTTGTTGGCAAACTTGGCATATGCACCACTGAATGTTTCTGGAGGTGGGTGTCCACATATTATTGCGCTTCTGGCAACATTAAATCCTGGAGAGAAGACAATTCTAGATTCACATGCAGGAGGACATGCTATAGTTAACAAATAGATTAACAATCTCTTTATGAACTCTTTTAGTTCTGTCTATGGAGGGACAGAAATTGCTTAGATTTCATTAAAAATGTTTTCAAATATATAAAGAGTCTTATGGATTTGGAACAACATGACTGTGAGTAAATGACAGAATTTTCATTTTTGGGTGAACTAACCCTTCAGCACTGTTGCTGCAAACCCTCACCCACCACCCTAATAACTGTTTTAGCATTTGCAGGAAAGGGAAGATAATGTTCTCCATTTTAAGCAGGTGCTACAGCTAAATCATCTGTTGCTTTAAATGCTTGAGCTCTTTATTTCTGATTGGCTTCTAATGTTTTTGTTCATCAGTTGAAAAAAAAAAGTTCCCCAAAAGTGATTCCAATGATATTGTTCCTCTTGTGTCATTATTGTTGCAGTTATGGTACAGTTATCACTATTGTCTGAGAATGAAAGTGAGAATTATGTTAATTTGATGGTTGTAGTCAGTGGCATAACTTAGTAATGACGGGCCCCAGTGCACGCTATTCCGATGGGCCGCCTGCGGCACAGTTATGAAGCACATACAAACACGCGCTCGTCTAGAAAGGAACCCTATAGCTATATAAGCAAATTTGTGTCTAATCTACTAAATTTAGACCAACTAAAATCAATATCTTATCAATTAATTAAGTATGCCTAATTAAGATGTAATGTATTCTAATTAATGTATTCAAGAAATGTATTAAAAACAGAAAGGTATTGTTTCACAACAAAAGCCTTACTTTATGACTATTTACACCAACATTAGCTAGCTTGCTCCTGAGGCTAGACTACCTGCTACATGATGACAGCGGTGTAGTTGGTGAAACATGCTGAACTGATAACGACGATGTACAAATATTGCTGCTGGGAAGGGACTTGGGCTGAGACAAAATTTCATCTGAGTTTAAAACATCCAAATATAACTTTTTAAAAGAAAAAAAAAATCAAACTTCAGGAGGTTTTGGCTGAGTTTACAGTAAAAAAAACTAGATTTTGCTGGCGTTTTTTTTAATTCTGGGAATTTTATCCATTCTCAGACAAAATAAATGTAAAATTGGCACTTTAAATGAGCAAAACTGAAACTTCAAGTTGTCCTGTTTAAAATGATATATGGCACTTGATGCTGACTGCTAGAATGGGTTAGAAAACCAGAGAAAAGTGCAGGCGAGTCAGGAGCCCCAAAAATGCTCTAGGTCTTTAAAGGTTAAACCTGGAAAAAAGTTCAACTTTCTCCAGTTTTCTCCTACAATTAAAATGAATGGACTGTGTTAATACTGACTGAATGTGTTTTTCAGTGTGACTATCAGTACGAGAGCAACACGACGCATGCGTGTTGTTAATGCGAGACCAGATGTTGATGCGAGAATGCGTTGGAGATTAATATTTTGTAAATTAAGTGGTAAATAAGGTTGTTTTTTTTTCACAAACAATGCACTCGTGACACTTCATAAAACTGAGGTTAAGCCACTGCACTCACATGGATTACTTTAATGATGTCTTGACTGCTTTTCAGGTGATTGGAAGTGGTAGTTGTGTAGCTGTCAATGGAGGGACAGAAATCTCTCGGATTTCATCATAAAGATCTTCATTTGTGTTTCGAAGATGAATGAAAGAAACAACATCAATGAGTAATTAACCTCTTCAGCTTCATCTAGACGTCGATGCGCTGAAACACTCTGCTAATATTAGTTCAGAGTTTTAATGTAAACTATACATCATTAACAAGATCTCAGACTCAAGCTTCAGTATTTGACCTTTATTTTATTCTGAAAAACTTATAGTGCCAGTTATGTCTTAATTTGTGTCAGCAGTTATGAAAATTAAAAACAGATTCAATGCCTTTAATATGAATTATGAGCATCAGCAGCATCCATTCAGAAAAATACTCCTGTCCTGTCCTTATGAAAATGGTTGACAAAATGTCTCTCAGTGCTTTTAGTTCACATTTGGAGAAATGTTGATAGATCATCATATATTTACTTCAAATTTCTAAAGAGAGGAGTAATATTTACAGGGCAGTATTTGCAAGCGGAAAAACTGAATTAGAGGTCTACAAAGAAGACCCGAGACCCGAGGACCCAGGACCCGGGACCCGACCCGGGACCCGTACGGGTTCGGGACTATATTTTAAATGGTCAGCCGGGTCCGGGTCGGGTCCTAATCTATTACTTCGGTTCCCGGGTCTGATTAACATTGTGTGTATACCCGAGCCGATTTGATTCGGAGATCACCCGGCCGTGTTCAGAGTCAGTCAGCGCTGTGCATGTTTTGTAACTTGCAAAGTATGAGCCGGGAAATAAGGTGAAAAAACACGAGTGACCGCAGCCATCAGAAGCAGAGCGGGCGGAGTTAACGCAAGCGAAGGGTGATCATCGAGTTTTACTATTCCTATCGTGTGCAACAGTAATGCAAACAAACTTCAAATCTCAAGAACTGCTTGTAGCCTTGCACATTCGCATTTAAATAACATAGCCTATTTCAAATCATTAACAAAATATGAACTATCACACGAATGTTTTCTGTGACGCTTAAAGCTTGTTTCAGGTTGCTCCAGCTAACGCGCATGTCTCATGCGAGCGCACTTTCTTTCTCCTGTTTTTATAATAACATTATGCCGTCTTGTTATATCTAAAGTTTTGGTCAGACTCGGCTCAGAAAGCACAGAAATGACCGCAAATAAGTAATGCTAACGTCAGCGGCCATATGTCACTGAACAAGCAATCGTTATAATAGTTAAAAAGGGCAAACATTCAAAGTTATTTTATTATGTGAGTTGACTCGTGTCTCGAGATACAACGAAATAATGCAAAACTGCAAAGTTGCATTTGTCATCGTGACAGCAAGAGAACTTTTAAAGCTGGAATAATGAGTGGATTATAGCATTTCAATCGGCAAGAGAGGAATAACGGATGAACTTTCTTGGCAAGTGCATCACAGTCAGGTACAAGGGAAAAAGCTATAGCCTAATATTAGGTAAGACAACACGTTTTATTTTCGCAACTTGTTTATTGACTTATTAATAGCAATTTGCTGTGGAATAGACCTATGTGCCAATCGGGTCCAGACGGGTCCGGTCGGGTTCGGGTCCAGCTTAGACGGGTCCGGGTAGTACATTTATGGCATTTCTTGGTTCTGCACGGGTTCGGGTCCAACTTTCAAAATAATAGTCAGGCCGGGTCGGTTCCGTGTAGCACATTTACGGGTCTCTTCGGGTTCGGGTATGAATTTTTGGACCCGTGAAGACCTCTAAACTGAATCGAGGACTCTATACTCTAGCGAGGAAACGGATCTGCTCGTGCGCAAGGTTAAAGCCAGCAGACCATCTACAGGAAAAGCTGGATTTCTACAAAGCATTTTCATCTTTATGCACACAATAATAATCTCTTACATTGTAATGCTTTTATTTTTAATATTTGGCATGTTTGTGTGCTGCTGCGTGTCCCTGTGTGTGTAATAATCAGAGTGTACATGTGTTGTGCTCCCGCATTTAGGCGCATATTACTAACGCGCTCTTTAAATAACAACACAAATATTGCGGCATTGACTTTAGACCAGGTTTCAGTTGGTCAATGGCTCAGTCTATTTCATTTGCCTCAAAATAGTAACGTACCAACAATGCGCCTGAACACACCTCGTTTTCAGATCAACACACCCACAAATCACACAAATGCATTCGCTATTTACACAACGTAAATAAACAAAATAATTACAAAAATTTACACAAAATAAACTTATCACTGCGTCTAAACCAACAACATGTTTATTAGATCCAATACCCACTAAACTACTGAAAGAATTGTTACCTGTAGCAGAAGAGCCTCTTCTCAATATTATCAACTCATCTTTATCTCTAGGTCATGTCCCACGTCCGTTCAAGCTAGCAGTTATTAAGCCTCTCATTAAGAAACCACAATTAGATCCAAACGTATTAGCAAATTACAGACCCATTTCAAATCTTCCATTTATGTCTAAAATACTAGAAAAAGTAGTGTCGGTCCAATTCTGCTCCTTCTTGCAAAAAAAACGCTATCTATGAAAAATTTCAGTCCGGATTCAGATCTCATCATAGCACAGAAACTGCGCTTGTTAAAATTACAAACGACTTACTTCTAGCTTCTGACCAGGGCTGTGTCTCAATACTAGTGTTACTTGATCTCAGTGCTGCGTTCGACACTATAGATCATAAAATACTCCTAGATCGACTATAATATTATACTGGTATTCAGGACCAGGCTTTACGGTGGTTTAGGTCATACCTATCAGACCGCCACAATTTTGTTTATATAAACGGGGAAAAATCTAAGATAACGATAGTAAATTATGGAGTGCCGCAAGGATCTGTGTTAGGCCCTCTGCTATTTTCAATCTACATGCTGCCACTCGGCAATATTATAAGAAAACATGGAATTAGTTTCCACTGCTATGCCGATGATACTCAGTTATATATTTCAACAAAACCAGATGAAATCTCTAAACTATCCAATCTGACAGAATGTATTAAAGAAGTAAAACATTGGATGACTAGTAATTTTCTTCTATTAAATTCAGATAAGACTGATTACTTATTGGACCAAAAACCTGTACACAGAATCTCTTAGACTACAATCTGCATTTAGAAGGATGTACTGTTACTCCATCCTCGACAGTTAAAGACCTGGGTGTTATATTAGACAGCAACTTGTCCTTTGAAAATAATATTTCATATGTTACAAAAACAGCCTTCTTCCACCTCAGAAACATTGCTAAGATACGGAATATGTTATCTATTTCTGATGCAGAAAAGTTAGTTCATGCTTTCACGACGTCTCGACTAGATTACTGTAATGCATTATTAGCTGGTTGTCCTGCTTCCTCAATAAATAAGCTACAATTAGTACAAAATGCAGCTGCTAGAGTTCTTACCAGGTCAAGAAAATATGATCATATAACACCAATTTTATCATCTCTACACTGGTTACCCATTAAGATGGGTTATAAAGTATTGCTAATGACCTATAAGGCTCTAAATGGTTTAGCTCCTGTGTACTTAACTGATCTTCTATCGCCCTACAATCCTTCACGCTCTTTAAGATCACAAAACTCTAGACTTCTGGTTGTACCTAGGATAGCTAAGTCCACTAAAGGAGGGAGATCGTTTTCACATTTGGCACCGAAACTCTGGAATAGCCTTCCTGATAATGTTCGGGGCTCAGACTCGCTCACCCAGTTTAAATCTAGATTAAAGACGCATCTCTTTAGCCAAGCATTCACATAATGCATCTCATACCAGATCAATTGCACATGACTATCCTTGCTTAATGTTATGAACAGCAGCTACGCTAATTATTCTCTATTTGCTTTTCTGTTTTACCTCGGGACGGGTGTCCCGAGGTGACTAGAGAGGACATCAGCTTCAGTTTGAATCCAGCCTCTTAAAAAGACCTCAGATGACCAACACCTGTGAAAAGACGGCGCCAACTCCTGCGAGGACTTCAGAAGACACAATCATCTGGATCAACATGCACATTACACAATTTCTATATCCTAATTATTGTTAATGTAATTCATTTTTCAGGAGCTCATTGCTTCTACGTTTCAGTTAAACTGCTTACAGTGATTGTAAATTAATTGCCTAAATTATTATTGCTATTTGCATTCTTTAAATTGTAATGTTGACATGCATTCTCTGTAAAGCTGCTTTGAAACGATATGTATCGTAAAAAGCGCTATACAAATAAATGTGAATTGAATTGAATTGAAACGTGGCGCAGGATGTGAAAATAATAAATACATCAGGCTGAAACTAGCAAAAAACACTTGTGTCGCGCCGGGTGTATCATATATCATGTGACATTCCAGGAAATCTCATAACATAAACAATTCTTCTAGAGATCACTAACATGCAGATAGAAACGTTTAGGAGACAATAAACACATGATTGCAACAATATATGGTTTATCTAGAGCTGTTTAATGATTAATCACGATTAATCTCATCCAAAAGAAAAGTTAGTGTACATAATATGTGTGTACCATGTATATTTATTTTGTATATATAAACACATACACATACATGTATATATTTAAGAAATATTTACATGTATATAATTTAAATTATTTTATATTTTTATATTGTTCTTAAATATATACATCTATATGTATAAATACAAAACAAATATACACACTACACACACATATTATCTAAACAAACTTTTATTTTGGATGAGATTAATCGTGATTAATTGGCTACCAGGTTGAAAAAAAAATCTTTTTTGACTGAACTAACCCTTTAAATTGATGAATGGTAATTTGAATGAATGAATGTAATAATAGTTTTCCCTGCATTTTATTCCATTTTAATTGAATTATTGAAATTGTAAAATTCACAGTGACAGTTTCATGTGAGAGTCATGTATGATCTTACTGTAGCTTCTCCAGTTTACAGTGAGGATTCTCCAGTACAGTAGAAAGCATCTTCAGTCCCGAGTCTCCTAGTTTATTCACAGACAGATCCAGTTTTCTCAGGTGTGAGGGGTTTGATCTCAGAGCTGAAGCCAGAGCAGCACAACCTTCATCTGTGACACCACAATAACTCAACCTGTAGAGAACAATGACACACTCTTCACTCTCTCAGATCAAAACTTACAGGGCCACATTTCCCAAAAGCATCATAAACCTTGTAGAATCAATTGTATGAATCATCCTAAAATTACAGTTTCCCAAAACCAGGAGTGTGTTTGTGTAAATGTAATTAGGGAAGTGCGGGACACAAACTAACGTGGGGTTAATTGTGACACACATGGTTTAAATACTTCCCCATATGATGAAAATGAGTGTATTTGCTAGATGCCATATCAGCAAAATATAGAGAAAAAAATTGCACCAAAATTCAGAAATCTTTGGAAGATATCACTGAACATTTATTTAATAATAGCAAAAGTAAGTGTTCATTTTTTCATTTATATTTTTAAAATGAGACAAATCTGATATTATTTTAATCTCCAATCTGTTAGTTCTTTAAGGTTTCACTAACTAGCAGACGACACTAACCAGGTTTAAATTCCAGTTGCACAGATAGGGTTCGCTGTAACACTGCGTTACAATGTGCTCCACTATTAGAGCGATGCTATTCTATACAGTTACCAATACAATTGGCAAAATTAACTTTATGAATATCTGTTGAGATACCATGGAGAAAAGGTGAATAAAGACTGAGAGGAAGAACCTGAACATTCATAAATATTATTTTAAGCAATGTTCAGCATTGGTACTGGCTCGTCTATTTGTCTGGTGTTCAGTGAGAGCTGTGAGTGGAGGGAGGAGAGTGTTGAGTTCAGCTCTGTGTGTTTCTGAATGTGTTTCTTGAGCTGTTTGTCTGTATTGTTTTGATCTAGGCTGTTCAGCTGTGTTCTGCAGTGATCATTGTCAAAATTCAATTTGAATTTCTAAAAAAAAACACATTTACAGCTGTCATGTGGTCATGTTACAATGTGCTCCACCTATGGGGAATGTTGTCATTCCCTTCTTTTGGGGTAAATAAAGAAAAAAGTATACACTGTATTCATGAAAAAAAGCCACATATTTGTACCAGACATGTGTGAAATTAATGTGGAACAAAATAAATTCTCTGAACCCTGAGTAGATTTACACAAACTGAGAAAGTCAAAAAGCATTAGTGTACTGAAGGTTATTTATGGACATACAGTATTGTTTCTGAGAATCAAAGTTATTAGCAACTTTTACTTTCTATTTGACTACATTTTTTAATAAATATGTACTCTTTACTCTACATTTGTAATGAGTTATGCAATTATTTGTTACATTTTGCATGGCACCTAACCAGTGTTAATTTTGGCAGCAATTTTTTATTTAGTCTTAAGGTGCGTCCCAATTCGCGTACTTGTGCACTATTCTATGACATTTTTAAGTATAAATAGTGTGAGTAATGCGTTCACACTGAAAATTCCAAAATTCCCAGATGATGCACTAAATTAACGGAAAAAACGAAGTGTGGAATGTTGGACATTTCATGCACTCAACTGTTGCAGCTTTAATTACGTAGTGGAGGGGAAGGGACTCCGTTGTTAAATGACAAAATAACCTTATACAATTCACACACTACATGGATGAGTGCATAGTGCACAAGTACATAGTGTATAGTGCGTCATTTGGGATGCAACTTTTGTCTTTATCTTCAGACAAAAATGCTCCTTAGTCTTAGTCACATTTTAGTCATTTTTGTCTTTCATATTTTAGTCTAGTTTTAGTCGACGAAAGGTCAAATGCATTTTTGTCAAGTCTTAGTCATTACTTTTAGTCAAGCTACAGTTACCAACATTAATTTGATAGCTATTTTCTCTTTAGACAAATTCATTTAAGCTTATGAAAAATGTGAATCAAGTTAACAGGCTGTATTGACATTGTACTCTTAGCAGTAGCACTTGTGCAATTCTACAAATCCCTTTTCAGTGGTTCTCAAACTTTCTAGAGTGTCGTACCCCCTGAGGGATTTAACATCCTTCTGCGTACAATTACACCTTATTTGCTAGTGTACAATATTTGCCCTCTTAAATCGATTTTTCCAAAGCATTTTTTTACCTTTATGAATATCTTTATAAAATAAATAATTCTTAAAAAAATTCAATAAATACAATGATGATAAAAACGAAGTGATACTTTTAAATATTACATTAAATCCACCAGTAGGTGGCAGTAGGTCACTGTTTTTATGAGTGAATCATCGAGTCATTCATTCTTTCAGTATCAAAGCAAGCGGCTGTAGTTATGAATGGGTCATTGAATCATTAGTTCATTCAAAGCTGCAGATTCGTTCACGAAACAGCTTGTGTGCTGCAGTTCTGCTGTGGCTTTAATTGCAAAATAGAGCAAAATACTGACAATACTGTTTAAAATGTACATCACTTAATAATACCCTTTTGTTTGTTGAACTGTTGAGTAAAATCAATGTCACATTTGAAATCGTGTGGATATTCGGGGGACTGTGTACCTTCGGATAATTTGTTTTCTCGTTTTTGTCTTTTAAACAGAAAAACGAAGAAAGCATTCATTTATCATATATTCGACCCTCCTCATGAGAATTAATAAACAAATCTCGAGTCATTTTTACATATTTTTATTTGTGTTTTAATCACACTTTGTTCTAATCCGCCAAATGGAAAAACAATAAAACCAAAATGGATAAACTGCTTGAATTTTCGATCTCTACATGGGTGGGAATAAAACGGCCCTTTCCGTTGATTGGTCAACCAAAGATCAAGCCGCGCCATCAGTTCTTAGCTCCAGAATCAGCTCCGCGCAACAGTAGACTATATCTATCTGATATATGTACGGATTATTACAGAGTTCATTGCAACTACATTTAATCTCGTTCTCATCAAACAGCCAGACTAATAAATGGCTCGACACAACCCGTGCCAGGGCAGAGCCTAGACAGAGCTTTCTTCTGTTTACACATAAATTTGCATGCCGTGAAATACTAATTTATCGTATTAAATAATAATTTATGTGGCATCTGCTCTCACAACTAGCCAAACTATTTGGCACACTCAAATCAACTGACCAACTCTTAAAATCTGTGTGCCGGAGGCTGCGCGCCTCCGAGAATGCATAAGCTTGTACTGAAGCGCAGAGCAGAATCGATTCAAGGGTCAAGTCAAGTCATCTTCATTTATATAGCGCTTTTTACAATACAGATTGTTTCAAAGCAGCTTCACAGTGATAAAAGGAAAATTAATAGATTTTGTTTTGACTTTAAAGCAGTTCTAAGATAAAGTTTATCAAGCTAAAGTTTTTGATTGAATCACTTTTCGTTGTAAAAATCATTAATTATTAACTCAAATGACGCTTAAATGACACCTTTGTAACTGAAAACAGAACAGAAACAGAAACTTTTAATGCATTCTTGCTGTTCATTTACATGCTTAAGGGTAGACTATGAAATAACACTTTGAACAATAAAGCCAGAGATGAATATATATTTTTATATTTATTACCATCTACTGTATTACCTTCATAAATTAGTCAAATAAGGCTACCTTTTTAAAATAGCTATATCTTATTAAATATAGGCATATGCCATCTTTAAATTTAAAATCATAAATTTAGTCAATATTAGAGTTTGACACTATTTTGTTTCAGCCAAAGGCATCTTGCGCTGCAGAGGTGGCAATGCAGCATCTGAAGTTGCTTTTAGATGTATTTTCACAATTTAATGTTGCTCAGGTCCGTAAATACATTCACACAGCAGAGCAAATAATGCAATGACATTAATGTTATGTTTTATACAAAATGCTTTTAATACAGAAATATGAAATAAATTATAAGATGAAACAAATAGGCTATGATATATCGCTAGTAGGTGGCAGCAAGTCACTGTGTAAATGAACGAGTCATTTTATTCAATCGATTCGCTCGAAACGCTGATTCATTCAGTAATAAAAGGCTGTATGGCTGGTGAATCACTCAACCGATTTGTTCAAAGATTCATTCACGAATTTAATAGGCTACTCTGTGCACCTTATGTTGCGAGTCGCACAATGATCTGTGACTTTGCTTTAGAAATTTAGCTGGCAGAGAAAATAAAACATTCTTTTCAGGGACATACTCAGTGTTCATGAAATAAACTCGGTGTATTGCTCAAAACAACAGTCAGGACTGCTGATCTGCACTTCACTGTAACCACATTTTCTCTGTGCTGTTCGTGCATTTTTGGCACACAGATTTCAAGAGTTGATCAGTTAAATAAAACAGGCGGTGTGCCAAATAGGCTAGGGGTAGTTTTTAGAGCAGATGCAATGTAAATTAATTAATATCATAAACTAATTCTACCGCATACAAATATAGGCAGAAGAAAGCCGTGGCCTGTAGGATTTGTGTCGAGCCATTCATTAATCTGGTTGTTTGATGAGATATAGACCTAGATGAAATGTCTGAGTTAAGAATCCATACAACTGTAACTGATGAACAATTGCTTGATCCTCACTGTAAATACATCCTCTCTTCGCTGTCCAGTGCGTCGCACAGCTCCAGCAGAGATTTTTAGAGTTGGTCAGCTAAATAAAACAGCTGTGTGCCAAACTCATAGGGTAGGAGTAGCTGGGAGAGCAGATGCCACGTAAATTAATATTTTGGTATTTCACAGCATGCAAATTTATGTGTAAATGGTAGAAAGCTAGTAGCTGGTTTTAATCTTAAATCTATATGCAGTCTGTATCTATATTTGTTCTTGTTAGTAAGTGGTAAATCCCCACTTCTACAAAGGTATATTGTCGAGAACAGCACTAATGTAGCGCAATTTGCTGGCATGGAGTCAGTCAGTTTTGACCGCGAAAGATGAGGTAATTGAGGTGAATGAATGTCGTGTATTTAAGGCATTTTACCTGCTAGAAATACATCTTTTTCAGATTTTCAGTTTTTATGTTATTTTAACTCAGCATTTTGCTCACATACATCAGTTTGAGAGCCACTGCTGGATATCAGCCTAGACTTTGGTCGCAGATTTAGTCAGCAAATGAGCAGCGCAATATAGACCGACTGATAGACACTTTAATTTAAGTAGAAAATCTCAAATGAAGATCGCTGAACTCCAGCTTACTTGTCTGTGTTTTTCAGATCATCCACGCTCTTGTGTAGAGAGGGCTCGTGTGTGGTTGCCAGATTACAAAGATTAAGTAAAACATGTTCTTTTAACAGAAAAGCTCTGATTGGGGGTTTGAATTCTGGAAATCTGGCAACTGTAAGCATGACCGCTCATAAAGACAGTCTGTAATGTTTTGTCTCTTTTATTCGACAAAAACAAAAAGTGATTTCAAAAGAGTGACATTGGCAAAGTTTTTAGTCTTTTAGCCATATTTCAGTCTCGTCTTTTTTCGTCAACGATATGGAACGTGTTGTTTTAGTCACGTTATCGTAATACGATATTGGTGTCGTCTCTCATCGTCTCGTCTTAGTCATGGAAAAAAAGGTCATCAACGAACATTTTGTCATAGTTTTCGTTAACGAAATTAACACTGCACCTAACTTTCTCTGCTGCAGTTTATTTCTGCTAGGAAAAAAAGCAATATTGCCATCTACAGGCCATTGAAGGAACTATATCTTGTGTGCTTTGCCTTTACTCACCCAAACTTGTCAAGGCTACTTTACACAAATGAGAGCATTTGCAGGTAGTTGCTGAATCGCAGGAGTTTCATATTTGAGAGCATATATGAGGACGTGGTTGCAGCCGGTGATGAGGCCCAAACCAGCACGTCCAGAGTAAGTAGGCTTTGACTTTTTAAAGGGGTGGTTCAATGCGATTTCACTTTTTTAACTTTAGTTAGTGTGTAATGTTGCTGCTTGAGCATAAACAGTATCTGCAAAGTTACAGCACTGAAAGTTCAATGCAAACTGAGATATTGTCTTTTAAATTTATGGCAGTTTAATGCCTACAAAAACGACCGGTTTGGACTACAACAAGATTCTTCCCGGGTTGGTGACATCATAAACCCTGCAAAACACTTCCCTGGGAACACGCAACAAAGTGGGTGAGGCCATATGGTGCAGGAAGCAGAAGAGTTGTGTACACCGGACGCGAGCGACGTGACACGTCAAATGAACCCATTATAATCTGTGATATTTTCTACACCGGATGGACAGCTTCCAGAATCGACACGAGTTCAATGCTGGATTTACACAAAGGCTTTTACTGAAAGATGAAGCAGTTCCCACTTTAAAAGCAGAAGCTGCTGTTTATTGGCTTCAAACTGTAAGTACGTTTTATTGTTTGTACATGTCTTTTAAATGTATAGTTCTGTTGCTATTTTTGGTTGCATCAGGGACGTAAACGAAGACCAATGTGTTTAAGCTTCGCTAGCCAGTTAGCTAAATTCTGCAAACACCAACAAACTATGTTCATAGACAAACAGTTGTTCATGCTATAAATTAAACGATACCTTTAGAAAAATGCGACTACTCAGTCATGTACTGTATTCAACTACAGTAAAGCTTTAATCAGGATAAAACTGTATATTGAAAGCTAACAAACAGCAGTGACAGCATATCTAAACACTTTGACACAAATACAATATAAAATACCATTCATAAACGTCCTTTAAAATCCACGATTGCAGAGATTCTGCTTGACGCTCTTCATCTGGGTCTGATTCGGGCTCAATTTGATACAGCAATATAGACGCCATTATTTACATTTCCACCAAAGCCCACATAACTGGTAAGAACATCTAGGTTACTAGTGTAACCCCCGTTCCCAGAAGGAGGGAACGGAGATGTTACGTCGATACTGACGTAATGGGGTCTCGCTAGGGAGCCCAATCACCTCCAAGGATACAAAACAAGCCATTGGGAATTGGCCTGTGAGATTTACATGCCGGGCCCCTCCCCCGGCATCCGGGTATAAATAGGGCCGGCATACTCACCTTCATTCATATTTTTGCTGAGGAGCCGAGATAGATATCTGGCCGTTCAGCGGTGACTCAAAGCTATGGCAGGGGAACGTAACGTCTCCGTTCCCTCCTTCTGGGAACGGGGGTTACACTAGTAACCTAGACGTTCCCATTCAGTCAGTCAAGTTCGACGTTACGTCGATACTGACGTAATGGGGTCCCGTGGAAAGCGCCATAGCAACTGAATCACGTTACGAGTGTTAGGGAGGCAGGTGCTGGCAGGCGCCGGACGCCTCCACCATGTCTGGCTGCCGCAGGATACAGGAGGAACTCCCCAGGGTTCGCCGTTACGGGGAACTGAACTGAGGAGCGGGAAAAGTGCTCACGTTCCCTCTCCCGAGGGAAATGGCACAGCAAGCGAACACCCATGGCTATCTATGAGTAGAAAGCACACGGGTGGACACCGGTTCCACTCGGAGATTATAATACCTCGCAAATGTGTTCGTGTCGCCCAGCCTGCACCGGACACAGCAACGCAAGGGCTGGGTCTGCCTCCTCCGGGGGCAGTGCTTGCAGGTTCACCACCTGGTCCCGGAAGGGAGTGGTGGGAACCTTGGGCACATATCCAGGCCGGGGTCTCAAGATCACGTGAGAGTAGTCCGGCCCGAATTCCAGGCACGAATCGCTGACCGAAAATGCTTGCAGGTCCCCAACCCTCTTGAAGGAGGCGAGCGCGGTCAGGAGCACTGTCTTGAGAGACAGATGTTTCAGCTCAGCTGACTCAAGGGGCTCGAAGGGAGCTCTCCGGAGGCCCGAGAGGGCAACAGAGAGGTCCCAGGAGGGAATGAGGCGAGGCCTAGGGGGATTTAACCTCCTGGCGCCTCTGAGGAACCTGATGATCAGGTCGTGCTTTCCTAGTGACTTGCCATCAAGCACATCGTGATGCGCTGCGATGGCGGCCACACAGACCTTCAGGGTGGAAGGGGACAGCCTCCGTTCCAAACCCTCTTGAAGGAAGGAAAGCACAACACCGACCGGGCATTTCTGGGGGGCTTCCCGGTGGGAAGAACACCACTCAACGAACAGACTCCACTTCATGGCATAAGCACGCCTCGTAGAGGGGGCACTGGCTGAAATGATGGTGTCAACTACCGCGGGCGGTAGGCCACTCAAGTCTGCCGCGTCCCGTCCAGGAACCACACGTGGAGGTTCCAGAGATCGGGACGCGGGTTCCATATGGTGCCCTGCCCCTGAGAAAGGGGGATGCGCCAGGGATGGGCTGTCGCGAGGAGCATGAGTTCCGGGAACCAGGTCTGGTTGGGCCAGTATGGCGCAACTAGCAAGACCTGCTCCTCGTCCTCCCTGACCTTGCACAGTGTCTGTGCAAGGAGGCTCACTGGGGGAAACGCATATTTGCGTAGGCCCCGGGGCCAGCTGTGTGCCAGTGCATCCGTGCCGAGGGTCCCCTCGGTCAGCGAATAAAACAACTGGTAATGGGCGGATTCCTGAGAGGCGAACAGGTCCACCTGTGCCTCCCCGAACCGGCTCCATATCAGCTGGACCGCCTGGGGGTGGAGTCTCCATTCCCCCGGGAGCGTGAGCTGTCGTGAGAGCGCGTCGGCCGCACGATTGAGCTCGCCCGGGATGTAGGAGGCGCGCAGCGACCTGAGTCGGCGCTGACTCCACTGCGTCGAAACCGGCGCAGCGCAAGGAGTACTGCCAGCAACTCGAGGCAGTTGATATGCCAATGACAATGGGGTCCTGTCCAGGAGCCCGACGCCGACTGGCCACTGCATATGGCACCCCAGCCGGTGGTGGAGGCATCTGTTGTGACAACAACATGCCTGGACACTTGTACTAGGGGCACACCGGCCCGTAGAAAAGCAAGGTCCGACCACGGGCTGAACGTGCGGCGACAATCCGGTGTGATGACCACCCGGAGTGAGCCGCGGTGCCATGCCCACCTCGGGACTCGTTCGTGAAGCCAGTGCTGAAGCGGTCTCATATGGAGCAATACGAGCGGCGTGACCGCGGCTGCGGATGCCATATGCCCCAGGAGCCTCTGAAATTGTTTCAGTGGGACCGCTGTTTTCCGCGAGAACGAATTCAGGCAGTTCAGCACCGACTGTGCACGCTCGTTGGTGAGACGTGCTGTCATGTTGACCGAGTCCAGCTCCACACCGAGAAAAGTGATGCTCTGCACGGGGCAGAGCTTGCTCTTTTCCCAGTTGACCCGAAGCCCCAACTGGCTGAGGTGACTGAGCACCAGGTCCCTGTGTTTGCACAACTGCTCTCGGGACTGGGCCAGAATGAGCCAGTCATCGAGGTAGTTGAGGATGCGAATGCCTGCTTCCCTGAGCGGGGCAAGGGCCCCCTCTGCGACTTTGGTAAAGACGCGAGGAGACAGGGACAGCCCGAAGGGTAGGACCTTGTACTGATATGCCCGCCCCTCGAACGCGATCGGTCTGTGTCGATGAAGGATCGAGACATGAAAGTACGCGTCCTTCAGGTCTATTGCTGCAAACCAATCCTGGGCGTGAATGCACGTGAGAATGCGTTTCACCGTGAGCATCACCATCCACGAGCGCTGACTCAGCGTGCGGTCTACCCAGACACGCGAGACAGTGGTCGTGGCCGTCAGAGGAGGTCAGGAAACGACCGCATCCAGAGACACACGGACGAAAAGACATCTTGAAAAAGACGCTGATCGCCCGTGCTTGCTCTTTCAGTAAACCTCACCAGCCGAAGCACCCAGGGATGGGCGTAGCACCGTCCTGTGGGCAGCGCGCCGTCACACCCAACGCTGAGCGTGCCTTTCCCACCAGCTGGAGAGACTCGAGCAGGCCACCAGAAGAACGACGATAGCAATTAAAATTGCTGTTGTCAGGACAACCTGTAGCAATTATAATTGCTGTTTTTGCTCTTTTCAGAGAATTCTCTCTTTTTTCTTTTTCCTCGAAGTGAAAAGACGACCAATCTGATCGGCTCCGAAGCAAAAGTATGAATGAAGGTGAGTATGCCGGCCCTATTTACACCCGGATGCCGGGGGAGGGGCCCGGCATGTAAATCTCACAGGCCAATTCCCATTGGCTTGTTTTGTATCCTTGAAGGTGATTGGGCTCCCTAGCGAGACCCCATTACGTCAGTATCGACGTAACGTCAAAAGTGACTGACTGAATGGGAACTAATGGTAAGGGGCGTGGCGTTTCCGGACGCTTCAGCGAATCACGATGGCTCTGGATACACTGGGCCAGCTAACCAATCTGAGCACATTGCGTATTTCAGAAGGAGTGGCTTCATAGAAGCAGGAAGTCAAACGAGCCGTTCGAATGACAATGGAAACAGAGGTTTAGAATAAAGGTAAATATATGAAAAATATGGCTTTTTAAAAAAAAAAACAAGCATTACGACATGTTAAACTGTGCCCCGAAAACACAATCAAGCCTAGAAAAAAACCACTGAAGCACCCCTTTAATTTTTCTTGCATTATTTTATGTATCCGTTATATTGAAGAGAACTTTTTGAAGGATATTGGTTTCCTTGTGCTCTTTTTGAGCACTTGAGCTTAACTGAGATGTTTGTAGATGTTTAAAAGGCTGTTGTGTTTACCTTGATTTATTGCAGTTTTGAGGTGTTTGGTTTTATTTTGATTTTAGAAAAGTGACGTGCGGAGACGCGCTGCTAAGATGGCAGCGGCCTCATTTTCACTTCAGAAATGCTCTTCAGAAATCTACGGGTGTGACGTCACGGACACTACGTATAGAGTACTTGGGATCATGGGCGACATTTGGGGGGGGCAAGGGGGGGCAGTTGCCCCCCCATAATTTTTCCCGTTGTGAGCCGTCAGCTCGTCCACTACAATTTGAAGCGGTTAAGGCCCGGGTATATTTCATTTCCTGGATACCGCTCCGTCACTCAGTCTCGCGCACAGTTGAGCGCGAGCCTAACAAAGATACTCTTTTGCCCGTGAGCGTGGAAAGACAGTCACAAAAAAACGCGGCCACTATTCAGACAGTGTTGGATAAAACAGTTTAACGCTTTGATGCCGTGCCTGAACACCGTTTATCCCTTCACAGTGGCGTAGCCTATATTGGCGGGGCACGCAGGGCTATTAAATTATTATTCTTATTATTATGCTACTTTTATTATTAAAATAATATTGTAATTCATTAGCTTCGCAATATCATGGCGCATATCACTGCAACCGATGCGCTGACTGTGAGTGACGATAATAAAAGATTAGTTGGATAGGCTACTCCTCATTTAAAAAACAACTTGTTTAACACAAAATATTTTCGTATAATTCCATTTTATTTTTTTTTCCTCACTATGGACCTCAAGAGAAATATCAAGAAATAAATGAACAGTCTCTAAGAGAATATGCGCCGTTAACGCAGCGACAGATGGCAAAAGCTCAGTCAGTTTTTACTTTCAGTTTCTGTAGCAGCTGCGGCTCTGTATGGGCAGGTGGGGCAGAGCCTCACCAAAATATTCATCCTAAAATAGAGGCCTACTACCTCTATGTACACTGAATTATTAATAAATTATAAATGTGTTCAGCATTCTGCAACAAATATTTTTCAGATTTGCTAGACTATTTTAAGTCGTAAAGTTATCAGGGTATATTAAAATGTAGCGCATGGATTCGACAGGCATGTTTTCATAATACTAAGCGGGGCAGCCGGTCTCAGAGCTCTTCCCAGCTCTACAGCGCCACACAACTTTGCTATGTAAATCTGTGGTGTAAAATGGAACTGCAGCACCCTCTCATAGAGAGCCATTGTGGCAGATTTCTGGCTGCCCCTCTTATTTCCACGTTAAACAACACCTCACGTACACCTCGCTCCAGACCAAGACGATATCAGTCCGCTTCAGATATGTGTCTGCATCAAGTCAGTAACTGTTTGGCATGTCTGTTCTTCCTATGTGGAGTAGCGTATCTTTAATTTAAACGTGCTCATGTTAATAGCTTTTATAGTGGTTCTGTTGTTTGTTTGTTCTGAAAATAGACATGACTTTTTTCCTCACTCGAATTCCTACATAACTATTCTAAAACAAAATTCGGAAGCAAAAATACTACAATTCTAAGATTCTGTGTGTTGTGTACTTGTACTAGTCTGTCAATCATCATTAGAGTGCCACCCTCAGGCTGAATAACGCAAAGACATTCGAATTCTGCCTAAAGTGTGTCTGATGTGTTCAGCGATTAGAATAAAGCTTTCAAAATGGTTATCATAAACTAGCGCTAAGACCCAGAATCTGCCCAACCTAAATTTATGGCAAGGAGCCACTACTGTTAGTGAGACTTCACCCGCATAACTCTCACGCAAAGTTTTGCACATTGTTTGTGTGATATCAACTGGCTCGCCTTCATGGTTTAAAATGGTAATATTTTTAAAATTGCGACGTGACATTTTTCTTAATTACCAGTTGCTCGCAAAATGATGGACACTGATACAGATATCGTCCACGTCATTTCCCGTGATAATAAAATTAAGTGAATTATTAAATAAATGAGTAATATCATTAAATAAAAGAACAAGCATGCAGGTACAAAAAAAGACATTTACCTGCAAAAAAAAATAAAAAATATTGCCCCCCCTAACTCGAGAGTCAAATGTCGCCCATGCTTGGGATGATGTGTTTTTGAAGGCCAACCCGGAAGTTAGCGACGCACGGGTTCCCTCGATCGAAAGCCTATTCATTTTTCCCATAGACTTTTGGAAAATTGCAAAAAATAAGCTCTGTGTTTAACAAATGGTTATGACACTTACACGTTTTGTCTATCAGGATAATCTTTACAAGTTAACACAACATTTATACATTTTGAAACCTAAATAAAGTCGTCAGATATAAAAGGCTAACAGTAGGCTATAAACGGACTACAGCACACCATAGTCGCGGATCAACGTCACCACCAACAAGCTTCCTCAAACTTTATTTAAAAACATGCTCACTGATTATGATCTGCGCTGTATATGAATACTTATCCACTTTTTCATGAGAAATGCCGTCCAAATGTCCTGTTTGTCATGATGATGTCTAAATTCCCCGCCAAAGGAAGTAGTCCCTTTTAGCAATTTGTTAGCAACCGCCGTTTTTACGACACAATAGTTTTTAAAAAAATCACAAGCGGGTTATAACTGGTGTGTTTTATGTCATAGATCAAAATGTGAAAATACTTAGAGGCTTTGTTAACCACAGACCTTATTTCAGGCGATTTAGCAAAAACCCATTCAAAAAACCCATAGACTTCGGGGCGATGGAACCGGAAGCCCTAAAATGCTAACTCGCTTCCGGGTTTTGCCTACAAAAACACGTCATCCCTGAGGTACTCTATTTTTTTACAGTCTATGATGTAAATCTGTGGTGAAAAATGAAACTGCAGCGCGCTGTCATTGAGAGCCATTGGGGCAGATTTCAGACAGCCGCTTATTTTCATGTTATCCTACATAAACCTCACTCCAGACCAAGACGATATCAGTCCACTTCAGATAGGCCTATGTGTCTGCATCAGGTCAGTAACTAGTTGGCATATCTGTTCTCTCTATGTGGAGTAGCATCAAATTAATGAAAGTATAAATCTTTTAATTTAAAAATGCTCATGTGAATAGCCTTTATACAGTAGTTCTGTTGTGTTTGTTTTATGTTTGTTCTGAGAAAAGACGTGACTTTGTTTTCCTCACTGGAACTTCTAACTTGTAATATTCTAAAACAACATTTGGACGCAATAAATACTAATTCAATATTAAGGCAAGTCTAAGATGGCATTCTATGCGTTTGTTGTGTGTACTAAAGTCTGTCAATCATCGATAGAGCGCCACCCTCAGACTGAATAATGCAAGGACATAAGAATTCTGCCAAAAGTGTGTCTGTGGTGTTCAGCGATCAGGATATAAAGCTTACAAAATGTTTAAAGTGTGAGTCATTGAATCATTCATTCAAAGGATTCATTCATACACCGTGTGTTGCTCAGACACGCAAATCAGTCCTGACTCCTGCAGCTTTGTTTGGAAATATTTCTGTTGGTGAGACAGCGAAAATAGGCAATATTGTATCTAAAATGTAAGTTACTAAATATTAACTAATTGTTTTTTGAACTGTTGTATAAAATCAATATCACATTTGTAATCATGTTGATATTTGGAGAAAAACGGCACTCTTCATGTTATATTAATTAAATGATATAAATATTTAAGGCATATAAAGATGTACTTTTATCCCCTTATCTTGAATATTGGGTGCATTACAAATGTTTTAATCACATAGTGAAAGCGTGATCTCTAAATGCGCCAGTGCACTAGTCTAACCTACTAGACTAACGTTACATCACGTAGTGTATGCGTGCAACTCTCTGTATGTGTTTTTGTGAAGTGAGAGAAATACTCGATAATTTCAGATCGCATATTGTTAAAACAACAATCACAATATTATCTCAGATGATATATATCGCACACCCCTATAACGGACTCAATATCAGTAGCGACTCCTGGCTGTAAGTTTAGGTAGGGCAGATTGTGGGTCTCAGCCATATGCGCCGATTTATCACCATGCCCCATTACATCCAAATGATATTATAAATAAATCCATACTGAGTTTCAGTTCAGCCGTGATCTAATTGACATGACAATCAGTGGCACAATTCCTCAACAAACTGTCCATACCGGCGTGATGAATACGATCCTCAACTGGATGGAACTGGGATAAATGCTTTGAATGTTGCGATCCCATCGGACTTATGATAGAATCGTTGTCTGAATCATAACAAAGCACTGTTCGCCAGAGGAGAACTGGCTCCCCGACTAAGCCTGGTTTCTCCCAAGGTTTTTTTCTCCATTTTAACACCTGTTTGCCACCTGATGTCACCTGTTGGAGTTTGGGTTCCTTGTCGCTGTCGCCTTTGGCTTGCTTAGTTGGGGACACTTGACATTTGATATTCAACAGTGCTTTACATCTGTCTGCTTTACCATTTTCTTTAAGAGCTGCTGTGCAGCCAAAATTATATACCAGTTATCACTGTAAAGCTGCTTTGACACAATCTGCATTGTAAAAAGCGCTATATAAATAAAGGTGACTTGACTTGACTTAATTATCAGGTTCGAATCTGCCCTTATATAGTTTATTTAACTCATTAAGTTAAAAGAAGTTCATTAATGTTTGTATATTAAGAGCAGGGGCATGTTTGTGTGCATTTTGTTAGTGATTTCCCTGGAAAGAAGAGTCAAACGATAGATTGACGCGCATGTCTGAAGACTAACTTACACGAGCCACAACGTTCCACAGCATGATTTCAAAAACAACACGTTTCAGCACTAGTTCGCTTCTTATTTGTAGTGAACAGCACATTCTAGGGCCCAGTTTATGGCCGGGCCCCTCTCTGTCCGTAACAGCAGACAAAGGTTTGCTACATTTTGATTGGATCTTGGTGGCCTAACACAAACAAACTGTCCTACGCCATCAGATAAAGATGGAAGGACAAAATCCAGACCTCTCTTAGAGGGTAAGAAGAAGACCTCTTGTACCAAGCCTGGGAAGGACAAGACTTCTCATTGGTCCACAGGCAGTTACTGCCCTTCACCCATCTAGACACTACTTCCTAAGGTTGGCCAGAAACTGCCATAAAAATTCCTCGGGACCTTAGCAGCAATGGGTGAAACAAAGAGAGATCACAAAGATCCATCCGAATCCATTCAAAACTATGTTTGAAAACCTTAGAACTGATGCAAACTACACATCCATTTCATACTTATTAACAGAAATAAGTATTCTCAGTGACAGCTATTTGTAGTGCAACCTCTGACGCAAATTCAGCTGTTAATGTACAATTGAATGACAGTTCAATCTTTTTCCATCATGTTTAGTCTCTATTTGTTTAGAATATTGCCAAAGGTATTCTGGTGGTGGTTTGGAAAGTGAGAAATGTATTGGTAAACTTTAAAGACACTGTAAAGACTTCCAACTTTGTGCTTTATGCAAATGAGTTCCACAGGGGAGAGAAGGGTGGGCCACACTGTGTGTGTCCCCTCTGATGCCAGCAGCCAATCACAGCACTCGAATGAAGAAGCGCCAAATTGCAATCTCCTCCTCATCGGAAAGGGATAAAGGTACCCTTTCAACAGACACTCCTTGTTCTGAGTCTCCCATCGGGTGAGACACAACAGATACACGGTTCTGGGTCTCAACTCTGTAAGGAGTGAGACATTAACAGATATTGTTCTGAGTCCCGGCTTGCGAAGCTGAGACACAACAGATACATCGTTCTGAGTCTGCCCTGCGAAGGGAGAAGACATAACAGATATACCGTTCTGAGCCTCTGGTCCATCCAGAAGAGACAACAACAGATCCCGTGATCTGAGCCTACAGCTTGTGAGGCAGCAACAGAGACGACCACGTTCTGAGTCTCTAGCTTGTGAGGAAAGAGACATCAACAAACACTACGTTCAGAGTTTTCCATCCAGTGAGACAGTAACGACATCTGCAACAAGGTTAAGCTCAGGAGAGCAAACCCTCACTTCAAGGTACCTTCGTCTGCGTGTTCCAGATTGTTAAGGACCTTCTGCACCTACACCAGGGCCTCATCTGCGTGTTCCAGATTTTAGGACCCTTTGGTGCTTTAGGAGATCAGCATCTCACAGAGCTTCATGTTCAAGACTGTTGAAACAGATTCTGGCTCCTCTCCCCACTGCATTGTCACCCAGCACAACCAGGGGAAGATGTCACCGTCATCGGACTCAACCAAGTGGAACGTAAATATCACTTAACCAAACCTCTTTCCAGAGACCTTGGCATTGTTGTATTTTATCAGTATATAATTTCCTAATTTCCATTAGATGTAATATAGCTGATTTTAGTTAATAACAAATAATCTTTCGTTTATTTGTTTGGTGCATAATAAGGTTCTCCACCTTATTATTTTCAGAGAAACAGTTTACCTTTCCATAAGACAACGTAACTCTTCCATAGCCACACCCAACTTAATCACTTGTATTCTATGTATCTTGTGCACTTTATTCCTTTATCATTCATGGTATTCATTTAGTAGATGTGTTAGTTATTCTTGTTTATCTTTTGTTAATAAAATTTATTTTATTACACTTGTGTCTTCCTTGTGCTGATAATACAGAAAAGGTTCTACAAGTTAGCAATATCACCAATCTTTCAAATAAATCAGCTGACCACTTTACATAAATTCTAAATGAATGAAAGCCCCTGTTGGGAGTGTTCTCATACTGCCAAGTTAAAAGACCTTGACTGGTGCCCTGAACAAGGGAAAAAGGGGGAAGTGGTCATCTGATGTACTCATAACCACACCTTAAGAGACGTGTGATCCAAAAGTCACAACGTCAGCGGTGACGTGAGTACCAATCCCTATTTTACTTCGCGTCCTTGGATGGACAAAGTAAAAATCACTACATATTTAACTCAAATTAACGTCAACTGGATGTTTCATTTCCATTATATCCGTGCAGTGAGATGACAATTTCGATCCAAAAGCACATTCTTTTCACGAGTGTTGTCGTGAGTCATGCTCTCGCTGATATCTGATGCAAGGAGAGTTTAAGTTTCAGCACACGCATGTATCTGATCGAGAGCAGAGTCATTTGTGCTCACGCATCACTTGGATGCGCTCTCGATGTTTGCCATTAAAATATTGCCATAGAAACGGCCTTAAATAAACTATAAAAATGGTGAAGATCGTGTCTGAAAGCTTCAATCAATATTTTATTGGTTAAAATCAATGGAGAATATCTCATATTTTTCTGTGGGTGCTCGACCATTTCCGTGGGTGCCCCAGCCTATGGTCTCAGCGCTAGTTTATGATAAACATTGTTCCTGAAAGAATCAGACGTTTGAATGAATCGGCTGAAACTAATGACTCACTCATTGACAGTGACTTGATGCCACATAGTGGTGGTTAATGTCATATTTAAAGTATCTTTTCATTTTTAATAATTTCAAAATATCAATATTCAGCATTTTATGTTTAAAACATTATTTATGCATTTGTAACTGCAGTTTAAATGCATTTGTCAGCTCTGAACTTCATCAAACAGTGTGTATAAATGCATATAAAAGCACTTTAGATTCAGTTTCTGTGTTTCCACTGCATTGCAAAGATTAATTTTGTTGATATTGATTTCATTTGATTGGTAACAGTCCTAGTGTATCTTATTGTTATAAATGAATTTATTGATTAAATGACACAAAAGATTTGTTAATTAATTTGACACAAAAGATCAGGCATAAATTTAATTAGGTTATAAAATAATGGAAAAAATGGTAAAAGGTAAAAAATCATTTTAAACTTATTGGAAAAGATAATTTCAGGCACTGCTGCAAACTAACCACTGTTAGTAGTAAATATGTAGGCTATAGGACCCTACGTGAAAGTGCCAGCTCACTTCTGCCCAGACCCGGGCAAAAATAAAATTCTGCCTACGCCACTGCAGCCACAGATCAGCTGCGCACAGCAAACGCGACATACATGAAAGCAGAATATGCGAGTGCTGCTCCTGCAACGCATACGTACTGCAGACGGAGTGTGTGTGAAACAGGTGTAAGTACTCACGCTCTGTATGAGCAGCAGCTTTATGTGTTCCAGGTGTGTGTGCTGACTGCGCTCTGAACCGCTCTCAGAAACCATGAGCTCGTATCGAATGAGTGCTGTTTCACTTCTTACTGCACAATGTTCTTAAATCAGAAGACTTAAAAGTGCATTGTTTCATGAGACCATGTAATAACTCCACACCGGTGATGAAATGACTGTGACGCTGAAGTCTAACATAATCAATTATGTGTTTGTTTGGTGAGATCGGCCTGTTTTAGAGACTCCTGATTGATTCATAAGCTGTGTCCCAATTCAGAGACTGCATCCTTCGAGGGTCAGAATGAGCGTTGTTAAATGGGACGGTCTAGCCTACGGAGCACTGATCTTGGCTTTATCTGATGTAGGAGTCTTCTAATTGGGACAGCCTTCACTGTGATACACTCGGCCTTCGAAGGATGCAGCCTCTGAATTGAGTCACAGCGATAGAATCTGATTATCAGCCGATAACAATCTGCAGTCGATCGATCGCAGCATCCCTAATTTTAAACAATCTTTATTTTAATGAACTGATATCAATCCATAAATCCAGAGAATCAATCTTTTAGTCTGTGCTGTTTTCAGTTGATGCACTTTTGATAAGAAAATCTAAGCTTTCAAATTCTGTCAAATGTATTAAGGCAATTCAGGCAATAAATGTGTTTTTGGCATTCTTTAATGTGGCTGACAGATCGCTGTAGTGTCTCAGTTCAAGCAGCAGTGCGGAGCACAAGTGAACCGGTTATCTTTTCCTCTTTACTACTAGTTATAGCATGAAAGAAACATGGATAATATTAGGATCGCCTCAACTCACTGCAGAGAACATACATTTACCTCAGCTAAAACACATTAGCTAAAACACAAAGTAATTTTTATCATGTCTCAGTTTGTAAAAATGAAAAGAAACACATTTACAGTAATGCTTTTACAATAGAAGTCTAGCAGGTCAGATAGGTGGAGGGTTTAAAAGCTGAAGTGTGACGCTCATATTTTTTGTTGAACCATTAATTTATATTTTAAGTAAAAAATGTTATAAAGTTTTAACAGTGATGATTGTTCTCAGTGTTACTTACACAGCTGATCGAGTTGCTGTAACCACAGGCAGCAGCTTCTGAAGAACTTCATCTCCTGTATTTACTGCGTCACTATTTGAAAATAAAAAATATATTAATTATTAATGCTAATAATATAAATTAATATTATAAGTATATAATACATGAAATACCTTAAATAAACACTGCTTTAAAAAGGACATATGGAAAAGTTTTATTAGTATCTAACTGAAGAAGTCACTGAACATATTCTGCCAACACAGATTAGTTTCTTCTTTTTCTTGTCAGTGTTGTTGTGGTCTATTAGTCTGCATTCACACTACAACACTTAGTGACAGATCTATTTTCACACATCAGATTTTTTCCCCTTCCGTTGCTATGGTTATCACTATGTCAACCATCGCAATTTCAGGAGACATTCCACCTCTCCCACAAGTTCCAGGAGTCTCCCGCATATTGATATTGGGTGTTCCTCAAACAGAAGGCTGAATCCTAGTGAGTTTGTGTCTTTATAGTCCAGTCCTTCTGAGGCTTGTAGACTCGAGTCCTCCTCAGCATTAAACACTAGAATGAGACGCTCTAGTAAGTGCGCATGGCTACGGCACACATGTTCCTGCTCCAACAGCACAAAAATACTAATAAAACTTAGTATTAAAAATACTTAGTAAAAATACTTTGTATTAAAAATCTTTTCCTAATGCAATACAGTGAATGACAACCGTCTGTGTCTCTCAGTGGCTTACATTACTGGCAGTTTAGTGTTAGTGATTAATTTACACCAAAACAGAAGATAACATGTTTGCCTTCATCACTGAAAATCTAGCGTTAGTGTCAGTTCTGGCAGGTCACGTCAGTCAAGCTTGCATCAGCTGACTCCCAGGTGACTTGCGTCTACCTATAGGAATACGACGCCTATTACGGCATCTATATATAAGCTCCTCAGTATTATCAGCAGCTATTGCATTTCTCAGGAGCAAATCACCCTCCTCCATCCCCAGCTCCTCCTCTCTTCAGTCAGGATTGGCCTTATTATTTCCCCTGAATCAGACTAATTCTCGAAAAATGTGTATGTTAAATCATGACATTTAATGATATCTGCATGTTGGTCCTGTTCTGTTTACCCTGGGGGGTTTATTGCTGCTCTCCCTGCTCTTATCCAAGCTTGCCCAGAACAGAACCATACCGCCAATACAAACTCTATGCATTATCTATCATATTTGACGATAGTGGTCCTGACAGAAACATTATTTTTGTCTTACATTTCATAATGAACTCAGATAAGTGCAGACTCGCTTCCATAAGTTATTTTTCATGGATTGGAATGTGTGCAAAGGATTGTGGGTGAATGAAGGACGTGAAACTAAGTCTGCCTTCAAAGGATCCTTCAAACTGAGACGACCTTTAGAGGTGCTTGATGACGTGGCAGCAGATATATGCAGCTTTACTAGGACACAGCCTTCTGTTTGAGAAGCACCCAGCGTCTCCCAGATGCCCGCAAATTATGTACAATATCCCAGAAATTGATTTTTGCCCTGTGATATACACACACATGATTGGCCATTGCTTTCAAGCGCTCAACAGACATGTCTGTGATTGGCTACAACGCTCAATGCTGCAAAAACACACTAAACATAAACCTCTGTGCATGTGATATGGTTATTATTTACAAATACACATAGAAGTTAAACATTTTTGATCACTCAGATGACCTATTTTGGATTTAAAACAGAGAAGTTTGTATCCCTGTGCTTTATTCCTGTATGGAGGAGTGATTTTTGGGAGTGTTTGTGTGAGAGAGAAATAAAAAACATTAAAATATGAACTACTAAACTCTGTGTGACATCTGCAGGATTACAGATTTATCAGATTCTTGTTTCTCTTTGTTCATAATGTTTTAAACTGTAATGATTGAACTCAGTGTTACTTACTGATCAGTTTTGCCTCCAATTAAGCTGTTCAGGTTAAACTCCTTCATTGTCCGCTCTGAGCTCAAAAACACAAAAACTAAAGCTGACCACTGAGATGAGGAGAGTTTCACATCACGTAATCCTCCAGACTTCATATGAGGTTCAGCTTCATTCACTAGTGAAAGATCACCCAGTTCATTCAGACAGTGAAACAGATTGATGTATTTATCTGGAGAGGGATTCGCACTGATCTTCTCTTTGATATAGTGAACTGTTTTCTCATTGTTGTGAGATCTGTTTCCTGTCTGTGTCTTTAGTTCTTGTAAGAGACTCTGATTAGACTCCACTGACAGACCCAGAAGGAAACGTAGGAAAAGGTCCAGATGCCCATTTTTACTGTCTAAAGCCTCATCCACAGCTCTCTGATGGAGGTCAGATAGTGAAGCTTTAGTTGGTTTGGTAATCTGGTCAAACACATTGATGTTCTTGTTTATAAAGGAGAGATGCACATATAGAGCTGCTAGATGTTCCTGAATGCTCAGATGAACAAAGCAGAAGACTTTCCCCTGATACAAGCCCAACTCCTCTCTGAAGATCTGAGTGCACAATCCTGAGTACACTGATGCTTCTGTCTCATCAATGCCACACTCTCTCAGGTCTTCCTCATAAAAGAGCAGGTTGCCTTTCACAAGCTGCTGAAATGCCAGTTTCCCCAGTTTGACAATCATGTCTTCATCTTTCACTTTCTTCTCATAGTCCTTCTCATGTTTGATGTTGGTCTGAAGGATCAGGAAGTGTGTGTACATTTGAGTCAGAGTCTTGGGAATCTCTCCACTCTCTGCTTCACTCAACATCTTCTCTAGAACAGCGGCTGAGATCCAGCAGAACACTGGGATGTGACACATAATAAAGAGGCTCCTTGATGACTTCAGGTGTGAGATGATCCTGTCGGACAGACTCTGATCCCTGATTCTCTTCCTGAAGTATTCCTGCTTCTGTGGGTCACTGAAGCCTCGTACCTCTGTCACTCGATGGACACACTCAGAGGGGACGAGATCAGCTGCTGCTGGTCTGGAGGTGATCCAGATGAGAGCAGAGGGAAGCAGATTCCCCACAATGAGGTTCGTCAGCAGGACGTCCACTGAACTCTTTTGGTTTTTAACTCGTAAAGTCTCATTCCTTTTAAAATGTAAGGGAAGACGACACTCGTCCAGACCATCGAAGATGAACAAAACTTTATACTGATCACTGGATATTTCCATTTCTTTTGTTTCAGGGAAAAAGGCATGAAGAAGATCTGAAAGACTGAGTGTTTTGTCCTTCATCAAGTTGAGCTCTCTGAAAGGAAGTGGAAATATGAGCTGGACGTCCTGATTCTCTTTCCCTTCAGCCCAGTCCAGGATGAACTTCTGCACAGAGACTGTTTTTCCAATGCCAGCGACTCCCTTTGTCAGCACAGTTCTGATGGGTTTGTTTTGTCCAGGTAAAGGTCTAAAGATGTGACTGCATTTGATCGGTGTGTCCTCTGTTTCTGCTCTCCTGGACTGTGTCTCAATCTGTCTCACCTCATGCTCATTATTGATCTCTCCACTTTCACTCTCTGTGATGTAGAGCTCTGTGTAGATCTCATTCAGGAGTGTTGGGTTTCCCTGCTTTGATATTCCCTCATACAAACACTCAAACTTCTTTCTCAGATTTGATCTCAGTGTGTTTAAGACCTCAGGTTTAGAGTCATGGCTGTAAAATTAAAATACCAGATTATTACAAAAGTTTAAGAAGTAAATATCCATAAATTACAAAATAGATCATTTTGTTTACTGTATTATGAGACACAGAACATCATTAGGTTTCTCAAATGTTGCAATTATTAATCATGTGATTGAGTGATGTGTGATGTGCATTGCAGCACCTAAAATTAACAAAAAAGTCCTCCATTTTACCTGAAACCAGGATTCATGCTTTCATTAAAGTCTTGTGGTCGAATCACAGTTTTGTTTTTAACTGGACTGGATAAAAGATTTGACCTTAAATCAGAATGAAGAGGGTAAAGAATCAGACACACTGATATTGATGTAATCGTGTCATTAACTGAGTAACAGACCAACAGATTTTACAGTGAATGTTTTAACAATACAATACATAGAGCTTTGCACAAGAACACAATGGAAATCATTAACAGACTGAAACTTACAGGATCTGAACTCATTACACTGCTGTATATTAATAATGACTATAAGCATATATTTTATAGATATAATATACCTGAGATCAGGCTGTGTGTTTTCACTCTTAAACTTTGTTGGCTCCTCCATAGACCAGTTACTCTTCAGAGACACACAGCTGGACTCTGGGTTTGAGCTCTTCTGCTGGACTGAACTGTAACAGAACAGATTCAGTTTACAGATTACTGTGTTCATTCTTTCATGTTAGAAAAAAAAGCCAAATCACCTTCAAAAATAAACAAAACTTCCATAGTTTTAACTTCAAAACAATTGACACTCACAGGGGGGAAAAATACAAAGAAAAAATATAGCTGCAAGCAGCAATTACGGGGCCAAGCACAAAAACGGCACAAGAAGTCAGCCAACATGGCTGTGAGCATCAGACCACCTGCAACAGTGAGTAATTAAAGACCTATTGAGATCATTTTAGGCAAAAGAGCTGAATAATGATCAAAAATGAGGATTTACTGGTTCATCACTTTCGACCAATAGGTGGCGCTGTGTCCAAATTGTTGCGGTATGTTCAGAGTGAGGTGACAATGATACTTGCAAAGTTTGGTGTCAATATGTCAAAGCATTGCAGAGATACAGCGTCAAGAGTCGTTTTTGCATCATGCCTCAAATTCGTTGCTCTGGTATACGAAAATGTTTTGACTTATCGACTTGAAATCCATAAATTTTTGTCGACATGGTCTGAAGATGATACGGTTCGATTTTGGTGAAAATCGGAGCAACGGTCTAGGAGGAGTTCGAAAAAGTAGGTTTTTAAGGAAAAACAATACAGCGGACAGGAAGTTCAGCTAACTATGGCAAATTTGATATCTATGTTCTCAGCATGACCCACGGAATCGACTGAGACCAGTTTCATTATAATCGGTTAATATAAACAAAAGTTATTAGCATTTTTGTAAATTTTGCTATAACTTTTGACCACAAGGTGGCGCTGTGCCGAAACTTCTCAGGCTCATTCAGGGCATTGTCCTGATGACCCATACCAAGTTTCGTAACAATACGCTAATGCGTTCGTAAAATACAGCATTTTAGCACAAAATTCAAAATGGCCGACAGTCAAAATGTCCGATATGTGAAAATTGGATATCATTCGACTTGGCATGATTCCCCGAATCCAACGAGACCAAATTTATGATTTTTGGACAAACCCATCAGAAGTTATAAGCAAAAACATACATTTTTCATATCTCCGCACCACTAGGTGGCACTGCGCCGAAACGCTGCATGTTGCCTCAGGTCATGCTTGTGATGACATGTACCAAGTTTGGTCTGAATACGATAAAGCGTTGCGGAGATACAGCCTTATGTCTATTTTCGCAAGCACTACGTACAATTCGTTCGCGTGTTTTTCGAAAACGGTTTGAGGAATCAACTTGAATTCCATAACTTTTTGTCGGCATAGTCTGAAGATGATCTGGTTCAATTTTCGTGAAAATCGGAGTAACGGCCTAGGAGGAGTTCGAAAAAGTATGTTTTTTTGAAAATTCAAAATGGCGGAAAAATTTTCATGACGGAAAATGACGTCATAGGGTGCGATCGATTCGACTTGAGCCAAGGAATCAGAGGAAAAAAGAATTTTGTTTCTAGCCCTTACGGTTCAAAAGTTATTAACATAAACATAAGTGCAACTTTGGACAGCTGGTGGCGCTAGAGGGATTGAGTTAGAGACTCCAAATTTGCTATGGACATAGCTCAGACTGTCCTCTAACTGTGTGCCAAATTTCATAACTTTCCCGCAAGCGGTTCTATGGGCTGTCATAGACTTCAAGAGCGGAAGAAGAAGAAGAAGAAGAAGAATAAAAAAAAAAAAAAAAAAGAACGCCCGCCAACAATAACAATAGGTGCCTCCGCACCTTCGGTGCTTGGCCCCTAATAAATATAGCTGCAAGCAGCAATTACGGGGCCAAGCACAAAAACGGCACAAGAAGCCAGACAACATGGCTGGGAGCATCAGACCAACAGCAGCAGTGAGCAATTAGAAAAAAAAAGTTATTAGAATTTTTGTCAAGTTTGTTATAACTTTTGACCACAAGGTGGTGCTGGTCCAAAACTTCTCGGGCTCTTTCAGGGCATTGTCATGATGACCCATACCAAATTTATGAATTTTGGTCAAACCCATCAGAAGTTATAAGCAAAAATAGCCATTTTTCATATCTCCACTCCAGTAGGTGGTGCTGCGCCGAAACACTGTATGATGCCTCAGGTCATGCTTGTGATGACACGTACCAAGTTTGGTCTGAATATGATAAAGCATTGCAGAGATACAGCTTCAAGAGTCATTTTTGCATCATGCCTCAAATTCGTTGCTCTGGTATACGAAAACGGTTTGACTTATCGACTTGAAATCCATAACTTTTAGTCGCATGGTCTGAAGATGACACGGTTCAATTTTGGTGAAAATCGGAGCAACGGTCTAGGAGGAGTTCGAAAAAGTAGGTTTTTAAAGAAAAACAATATGGCGGACAGTAAGTTCAGCTGACTATGGCAAATTTGATATCTATGTTCTCAGCATGACCCACGGAATCGACAGAGACCAGTTTCATTATAATCGGTTAATATAAACAAAAGTTATTAGCATTTTTGTAAATTTTGCTATAACTTTTGACCACAAGGTGGCGCTGTGCCGAAACTTCTCAGGCTCCTTCAGGGCATTGTCCTGATGACCCATACCAAGTTTCGTAACAATACGCTAATGCGTTCGTAAAATACAGCATTTTAGCACAAAATTCAAAATGGCCGACAGCCAAAATGTCTGATATGGGAAAATTGGATATCATTCGACTTGGTATGATTCCCCGAATCCAACGAGACCAAATTTATGATTTTTGGCCAAACCCATCAGAAGTTATAAGCAAAAATACCCATTTTCCATATCTCCGCACCAGTAGGTGGCGCTGCGCCGAAACGCTGCATGATACCTCAGGTCATGCTTGTGATGCCATGTACCAAGTTTGGTCTGAATACGATAAAGCATTGCGGAGATACAGCCTTACTTCTGTTTTCGCAAGCACTACGTACAATTCGTTTGCGAGTTTTTCGAAAACGGTTTGAGGAATCGACTTGAATTCCATAACTTTTTGTCGGCATGGTCTGAAGATGATCTGATTCAATTTTCATGAAAATCGGAGTAACCGCCTAGGAGGAGTTCGAAAAAGTACGTTTTTCAGAAAATTCAAAATGGCGGAAAAATTTTCATGACGTCATAGGGTGCAATCGATTCGTCTTGACCCAAGGAATCAGAGGAAAAAAGAATTTTTTCTCTAACCCTTCTGGTTCAAAAGTTATTGACATAAACATAAGTGCAACTTTGGACAGCTGGTGGCGCTAGAGGGATTGAGCTAGAGACTCCAAATTTGCTATGGACAAAGGTCAGACTGTCCTCTAACTGTGTGCCAAATTTCACAACTTTCCCGCAAGCGGTTCTATGGGCTGTCATAGACTTCAAGAGCGGAAGAAGAAGAAGAAGAAGAAGAAGAAGAAGAAGAATAAAAAAAAAAAAAAAAAAAAGAACGCCAACAATAACAATAGGTGCCTCCGCACCTTCGGTGCTTGGCCCCTAAAAAGAACGCCAACAATAACAATAGGTGCCTCCGCACCTTCGGTGCTTGGCCCCTAATAATAAGCGTACGGAACGCCAACAATAACAATAGGTGCCTAAGCACCTTCGGTGCTTGGCCCCTAAAAACAATCATCTTCAGAAACAATACACAATGTGCCAAATCATCTCAAAAGTAGACAAATCTTTCATAGTTTTAAAATCAATCAACTAGGGCTGGGCGATAAAACGATATGTATCGTGATAGACACGTGATCGATATCAATAAAAAATGTGTTCGATAAAACGTTCGATATTTTTTATTCTTCGTCGGAAGAAAACAGAGGTTGCGAAGCAAGTTTGGTTGCATTAACAAAGGCACTGCTCTCTGGTAACCTAGCAACGTAGGGAGTGACACGCTAACAGCCAATCATGTAGCAGTATCAATTTTGGCTGCTGGATTCCTCTTCAGTAACCGACGGCTGATAAGCAGAAAATGAGTGCCGCAGCGAGCGAGGAAATTGTAAATAAAAGAGGAAAAGTGTTAATTGTGACTTTAGACTAGGGTGATCTGTTGCAGGACAGATGTGAGTTTGCGGGACAATGCGCGACACATGAGACAGATAAATTTACAACTATTACACTATGTAAATATTGATTTACATTTGTTGGCAAACTTGGCATATGCGCCGATTAATGTTTCTGCCGATGGGTGCCCACACTATAATGTTGTGCTTATGGCAACATTAAATCCTGGAGACAAGACAATTCTAGATTCACGGCTGCACATGCAGGAGGACAAAAGTTTGAACGCGCAGATGTGATATCTGAGCGAGAGCGCACGCGCGTCCAGTTTTGTGCAAGGGAATCCGCCTGTGAGTGGAGAGATTGCTCGCGCATTTGATGCGCTCTCGACATTTTTCAATATAATAACGCAATAGAACCCGAATTAAATGAAACAATGAAATGAAATGAAACGTGAGAAGAAAGTCGTGTCTGAATTTCGCAATTTTGTATTGGTTAAAACAAATGGACAATATCTCGTTTTTCCGTAGGTGCTCGACCATTTCCGTGGGTGGCGCTTGATCGCCGCCGTTCGTTGGAAATATTTGACATCAGGATGGATGATTACATGCTTTAAATCATCGATTTAGGCAGCTTTGAGCAGCGATATGAAACACTGATATCGTGATACAGTTTTCAGCCATATCGCCCAGCCCTACAATCAACACTCTTGTTTTAAAAGGAACCCGGAAGACTTGTATGCCTTAATAGATTACCGTTGCCCCAAAAGATAAAGATATCATATACAATTAGCTAAATATGTCTTAATTGTTATAAAATCTGTAAAAAAAAATGTTTGCACCAAAGTCAGCTCTGTTATCTTGATCCCACTGTGTTACAAAAATGTCATCTTTTCAGCCTTTTCAATTTGAGCCTGAGCGCAAAAATAGTGAGGATGAAAACATTGAAGACGTTTAATTTAAATTAAATCAAAACGAAGACGATCGGAGGATTCAGGAGGCGAGAGTGGGGCAAAATGGATGGTGTCTCTGTGGCTGTTGTTTGCTGATGCTAACTGAGAGGGAGAGTGTTTGCTGTAAGGAGCTGCAATTTCTCACTGTAGCTGTTCAATCGAGATGTGTTATGAGCTGCTCTCATCAGTCTCCATGACAGGGAGAGAGCTGGCCTGCCGAATCAGAACCAGGTGACAAATAGGCATGCCAACCCTCACGTATAACTTTACATTTAAAATCATTTAGACCTAACTCTAGTTGTAAATTTAAACTTTTGTAATTCATCTGTGATATTTTGCATGAAATGGATATTTCATAACAGCTAAGGATTCTTGTATAAAATGTGTCATGGGATAAGTTTTGTTTGTGTTTTTCTGACCAACATTAAAATTAATGAAATGTCACCTAATAGTCTGTATTGCATTATTTTGTGCACGTTTTTGTCCACAACACTTTATCAAGTCTGTAGAAGACCTAAAGAGTATTTTTGTATTTATTCTGTGTTTGCCTTAGTCTGACTTGTGTTTCTGTAACACAACACCTCATTGAGAATGCACGAGAAGGGTCTGACTGCAGAACATGGGTGAGTGGAGCTCCACTCTCGAACAGGAAATATGTCACCTCCACTTGTTTTACTAACGTCTACACCTACCAAACTCTAAACCTACCCTTAAAATAAGCTCCACTAGTGGAGGTGACATATTTCCGCCCATGAGTGGAGCTCCACTCGCCCCCTCACTGTGTGTTCACACCGCCGGCGGCGAGAGCGTCAAAGTGACGCTAGTCATTCATTTTCAATGAGAGCCGGCGGCGAGCTCCGGCGAGAGCGGCGCGGCGCGTCTTGGACGGTGAGAGCGTCGAGGAGAGTTGGAATCAGGTTAACTTTATGGTAATGAGCTATGACGCGGTTCGGCGGCAACCAATTAGAATGTAGAGGTCCTCGCTTGAGAGGCATCCGATTGGTGGACGCGACTTGTCATTTACTTTGGCTCTGCTTTGACCCTCCCGTCGGCGGCGGTTTGAACGAACAGTACAGCGTTGTTGGCAGGGCGGCCAAGGCGAATGTTGACGCTCTCGCCGGCGGCGGTGTGAACACACGGTCAGGCTGCAGCCATCCCCAATGGAATGCACTGCACACCTAAAATAATGGCACCCCCCATTGTCCAAAATATGTATAAAACAAAATTATTTTTAAAAAAAAATGTAAATCTTTCATTGGTTTTCAAGTACATATTTCAGTAAAAGACATAATTTACGTTATATTAAGCCACACAAGTCTTGATACACGGGTTTCCATTTCCAACAAACTGCAGAAACTTCAGTGATGCTTTGGCAAGGCTTTCGCTTAATGTTATTTTTCCTACTAATATATTGTCAGTTTTGCTTGTCCTAAAATAAAGCAATTGACAGGCATACCTCTTGTTCTGACTATACTTGAAACTAGGGATGGGCGATATCTTATCATTTGCAATATACCGGTAAAATTTCACCCCACAATAAGAATTAGTCTTCCCCCGATAATAACAATAAAGCCTAGTTGATGATGCATTTCTGTGTGCAAGCAGAAACTAATGTGCAAACGGCAAAAGAGGAAACTTTATGACTTTTTTATTTAACATTTCATGTTAGTATTAAAACAAACAAAAACTTGTGTGATGTAATACAATATTTAACAGTGTTTGTTGAAAGTACCTGCATCCTGGAGAACAATCTCCATCTCTGGATCCTTGTGAATCACCCATGATGAAGCTGCAGGTGAATCTGATTAAAAAACCATCATAGTAACATATCTTGAGTGTGGGAGAAAAAGGATCATGTGACTGCGTTAACTCTCTGCAAGCTCAGTTACGTTTACTTACAGAAAGGAAATAATAAATATCCTTACCAAAAGAACCAGATGTGTAAATTCTTGACATTCGCATATAAAGTTATTAAAGCATTTTCCCGAGAAGTCGAATCCAAAATTGACTATTTACTTTACGGCGTATATAAGCCTGTATAGACACCACTGGTAACACTCACTATGGGGTTTTTCTGTTTTATCTCTGGTCTGATTAAAAATACTTTTAATTTCGCATTATCAAAAAACAACCGCCCGAAATGAAAAAGGAAAAAACTTCTGAAACGTATTATTCATTTACAATTACCCTTTCGAATAAACTTCATTTTTAACTTTCATCGAAATACATGTACATACAAAATATGTATTTCTAGCAGCTTCTGTTTAGAGTAGCAGCAATAATTATTCCGGAATAAAACAGGAATAGTTTAACTTCAATTTTTAAATTACGCAGTATAAAATCAATACTATATTTCCCAAAATTACCGTAATCGAAAATGTTAAAACTTACTTGAAGTCTGAAGAGACTTTCTTTTCTTGTCCTTCACAATGTTCGCTTGTCACATGGTGCAAAGTCCAGTATCTGGAGGAAGATATATCTCACCTGTTTCTAAACTTCGTTAATGATTAATGGCGTGGATTGCTCAATATAACATCCTTCTTTTCCTTAAAACTACCATGACCACAGTTAGGGTATCTATTGTGGAGTTATCTGTGACCCGCGAACACATTCATAACTTCAGAGAGAAATGTGATTTCTACTACAGGATGTTCAAGCGTGTATCTGCACTCGCTCTCTCTAGTCCTCCTCAGACGATGCTCGAGTAAATTAATCATGGTTCGTCTGGTCAGGACAATGAAGATGCCCATAGGTTTCTTTGAGGATTTATTATCTAGCTGTATGGGTATGTTTTTTTAGATGCACACACACAATTAACACCACACTGAAATGAGTCAAAAACTCCCATGTACACACTCTACAGGTTCATAACAACAACTGACACGTGCACTTTACCACACACTCCAGCATTCTCCGTAAAATTCCACAAGGGGGCGCAAACAGTCATTTGAACTTGTCAACTCTCAGTGAAACCCTTAATAATATAAATCTATTACCTGGAGTGTTGGTTTAATAAAGAGTCCCTCGTAAAAAGCTCAGTTCAGTTCAGTTCTCTTCCATAGTGTCACAGCAGTCAAATCAGTAATATTGTTGAATATTATGTCCTTTGCTAAACACACCAGAGGCGACAGTGACAAGAACTCAAACTCCATCAGCTGACAGAATGGAGAATAAACCTGAGCAGTTCTCTTCTGGCTGAACGAATGAACATGGTGTGGTTTAGGGGCGTTTCCTCCGAGTAGGCAAGGGAGGCAGTGCCTCCTCAAAAAAAAAAAAAAAGGATGAGAAAATAATAAAAAATAAAACAACACAAATATTACAAATTATGACATTAAAAAGAGTGCAAGTCACGCGTATTTCTTAAGGGTCCGTGTATCTTTTGGTCATTCGTTTTTTGATTTAATAATGAAATCGGAAAATGAAAAACGGCACCTTTTTCGTTTTTCATTTTTTTCAAACAAAACGAAAAACAAGAATTCGGCTTGATTTTTCGTTTTTTCGTTCAGGGGTAGAAAATGAATAAACAACTTGAATATTTGATCTCAACATGTGGGCGGGAATGAAACGCCCCTTTCCGCTGATTGGTCAACCAAACATTAAACTGTGCCGTCATCAGTTCTTCCGCTGTTCAGAGCAGCAGAATATTAGTCCTTCGCTGCGATGGATTCAACGCGTTTATTGCAACTATATAATCACTTTTAAATGTACATTTAATCTTAATCTCTATCTCTTGATCTCTATCTCTCAAACAGCCAGACTAACGAATGACGTGAGACACAAATCGAGGCAGAGCCTGTAGAGGCTTTCTTCTGTGTGTCCATAAAAACGCGTGTTTTTGCTAAGAAATATTATAAACATTATACTAGTTTATCTCAGAAATAACAATTTACTTCGCACGTGCACTCACAGCCACCTAATAGCCAATACCTTTGACACACTGCCTGTTTTATTATTGCTGATTTATTATTGCAGAATTGCATGCGCAAATGCGCCGGTGCGCGCTGCATTTAATTACTTTATTATAGCTAAAATAAAGCGCAAAAGAAACTACAAGCAATGACCGTCGTTGTTCTGTTGTAAGTTAAGTCATGAAATTACCAAACATGCGATTAAAGCAGCCTCAAAACTGTGCATGCATTTATTTGTTGACATGGTTTTAAATTGTTATCCAATTTGTTTGCCTTAAAACGTCTTAAAAATGCACATATGTACACCAGGGAAATCTAAATTTTCGGGGGAGCATATGCTCCGTACCCCCCTAGGAAACTACATTTTCTGACCTCGGTAATTATGAACCCTGCGTACGGCCCATCTTATATTCTATCTAATGAAATCTAAGGTAAACGTGTATTTCTCCAAATGTGCGCACTTTTGGACTAAAAGTTTGTATGTGTATGCACTGTGATCAAAAATAAATGGGACCAAACGCGACTGAATGTAAAGGTTTGTGTCTCGTTATTCTATTAATAACTACCGATTGATTTTGCATTTCTATCAGAAATTAAGAATTATTAGTGTCATTGTAGTGGTGCAAATATCTAAGCTATCTAATACTTCAAATCTCAAGGTTAAATCAGATTTTTTTTTTTTTTTTTTTGTAAAAATGTTTCTGTAACAGCTGCCAATGTGTGTGTATGTATATATATATATATATATATATATATATATATATATATATATATATATATATATATATACACACACACACACACCTAAGCTCTACTGTGGTTTTTAACACATTTTCAAAAACAAAAAAAACAAACAAAACTTTTCAAAACATCCCCCCCTCTGTTTTTTTCACAAATCGCACCCTGCACAGATGTCATAACTTTTGTTTTAGGCAATACATTATTTAATTAATATTAAGTATTGGCCGGCTAACGGATGGCATACAGAATTTTCTCTGCCAACTAAACCTCCAAAGCAAATAAAGTCAAAGAACAGTTGTGCGACTGACTCGCAGTAGGCACACAGAGTTGTTTCGTTCCTGAATGAATAAGAGTCTTTGAACAACCCATTAATATAGACGATGATTCAGTGACCAATTAATATAGACAGCCACTTGATTTTATTCCTGAATGAATCAGCGCTTTGAACGAACGAATCGACAAATGAATAAATGACTCCTTCTTTAACACAATGACTTACCGCCACCTAGTGGCGATATTACTTTCATAATCCAATTAAGTATTATTTCATCTTGTCATTTCATATTTCTGAATAAAAATGTTGTTTAAAATATTAATCTCATTATATTATACTGTTGTAATTAATGTGTAAATGTATTTACTGTAAGTAGCTACATCTGAAAGCATCATGCAGTTGACTGATACTGATTTAATTGGTAACAGCCTAGTGTCATATTATTCTAATTTATTTGACTACATTTAAGAATTTAACATTATAGATAGCATAAATATTTAATAAAATTAGGAAAGAAATTATATATAAAGGTAAAAAAATACCCCTGAAAATCATTTGTCCCATATAAGTTAATTTCTGACACTGGTAGATGGCATTAAATATGAAAACCTTTCATGAAAACCTGGTTTATTGTACAAAGTCTTATTTCAGGGTTTTATTCACATAACTCAAACAAGTTCACCGTAAAAACGTTATGTCAAATTCATATTTCACTAAAGTCAATCACTGAAACATTAGATAATGGCATTATGATATCCATCTGTTGACTGAATAAAAATCATAATAGAACTATAATAGATGTGCTGTGAACATTAACTACGAAGGGTGGTCAGCAATAACAAAACAGGCAGTGTGTCAAAGGTATTGCTATTAGGTAGTTGTGAGTGCAGGTGCGAAGTAAATTATTATATCTGAGATAATATCTCTGAGCTAAACGCGTTTTTATGGACACACAGAAGAAAGCCTCTACAGGCTCTGCCTCGATTTGTGTCTCAAGTCATTCGTTAGTCTGGCTGTTTGAGAGATAGAGATCAAGAGATAGAGATTAAGATTAAATGTACATTTAAAAGTGATTATATAGTTGCAATAAACGCGTTGAATCCATCGCAGCGAAGGACTATTATTCTGCTGCTCTGAACAGCGGAAGAACTGATGACGGCACAGTTTAATGTTTGGTTGACCAATCAGCGGAAAGGGGCGTTTCATTCCCGCCCACATGTTGAGATCAAATATTCAAGTTGTTTATTCATTTTCTACCCCTGAACGAAAAACGAAAAATCAAGCCGAATTCTTGTTTTTCGTTTTGTTTGAAAAAATGAAAAACGAAAAAGGTGCCGTTTTTCATTTTCCGATTTCATTATTAAATCAAAAAACGAATGACCAAAAGATACACGGACCCTTAAGGAACACTGCCCAACAGCGACACCCGCAGGTAAAGTTACACAGAGGAGTCATGCTTTACAGTCTATGGAGTTGTGCCTCCCTTTCGTCTAATAGAAAACCATTTAAAATCATTAGACCCCCGGCGTGCGGTGGGTTTTGTGGGGGGTAATTGAGAATGAATGGAGGAAAGTCACGTGAGAGGAGGCAATGTCTCCATCGCGCTATGATTGGATTTAATTGGTTGTGATTGGATATGATTGGCTTGTGCGATAAATCCCGCCTCTTGTTGACGTGCACGCTCCGCGCGTCAGTTTGACTGAACAAATGATGGCGTCAATCGCAAGACAATAGAGGTGAGTTCGAGCTCATGCAGCGCCGCAAAGGCCGATCGGCGGCTGACTTGAAGCAGTGCATGCCGGTAAGAAATTTTGTCCGACTTGAGACAGCGCCGACACCATGTGACTGTGACGTATGGCTTCAAAGTACCACGAAAGCGATTCGAGATCAGCCGCCTGAGGCAGCCAGCGCAGTTTCTCAAGAGGAGCTGCACGAGCTGTGATGACGACACAGCTGTTTCATGATTGGCCGGATTCACCGCATGACAACGATCACGTGTGTTTCGTGTTTATTGTCACGCCTTCATCTCCACTAATGCTCAAAAATCTGTGTTGTTATAACAGTTAAAGCTCTTTTCATGTAGTCGCGATGTTGTATTGTGTCATGTTTATCAAAATAAAACGGATAAAACACAAAGACCCCACTACATTGTTATTTAAATAACATATGCTTATGTTGAACTTTATTCTTGTAAAAACAGACGCTGTAAGCTGTACATAAAGTTTTGAATGAAAAGGTCTCTGAAACATCAGTGTATTAGTCAAATATTGCATTTATTTCACTTCAGCTGTGATAAAGTATGCAAACCGATGCAAACGCAGCGCGAGCGTCACTACGGGAAGCAAAATGTGTCCGACTTCACGTCTCCGTTTTCAGCTCCTCCCCGCCTGCACGCGGCTAATCTCGCCGATCGGTTACATCCAGCCGCAGCCGATGTCGAACACACCTTAGGTGCTCCTCCCCGCCTGCACGCGGCTAATCTCGCCGATCGGTTACATCCAGCCGCAGCCGATGTCGAACACACCTTAGGTGTCTTCGACATCGGCTGCGGCTGGATGCAACCGATCGGCGAGAGTAGCCGTGTGCAGGCGGGGGGGAGCTGAAAACGGAGACGTGAAGTCGGACACGCTGTGGTTCACGTAGTTTGCTGCATTTACGTCAGTCATGGCTGATCGTGTGGCGTTTGCTGTAAACTTATGCTTAATACTGTAAAAGTTTGTATGAAAGTCCAAAATAAACCTATACACAAAACCTTTATAAACAAATGAATCAAATAATAATAATGTAAAAAAAAAAAAAAAGATGAAAACGACATGAAATATGAATTGTAGGCTACTGTTTTGAAAGTGCGTGTATGAGCATGAGTGGAACTGAAGAGGCTTACACTTACAGCATCTGTTTTTACAAGAATAAAGTTCAATATAAGCATATATTATTTAAATACCAATGTTGTGGGGTCTACGTTTCTTATCAGTTTTATTTTGATAAACATGACACAATATCGTGACTTCATGAAAAGAGCTTTAACTGTTATAAAAGTACAGATTTGTAAGCATTCGTGGAACTGAAGGCGTGAAAATAAACACGAAACACACGTGATCGTTGTCATGCGGTGAATCCGGCCAATCGTGAAACAGCTGTGTCGTCATCACAGCTCGTGCAGCTCCTCTTGAGAAACTGCGCTGGCTGCCTCAGGCGGCTGATCTCGAATCGCTCTCGTGGTACTTTGAAGCCATACGTCACAGTCACATGGTGTCGGCGCTGTCTCAAGTCGGACAAAATTTCTTACCGGCATGCACTGCTTCAAGTCAGCCGCCGATCGGCCTTTGCGGCGCTGCATGAGCTCGAACACACCTTAATTGAAAAGTAAGTAAACAGATCATCAGGGGGCGGTTCAAGATGGCGCTCTAGCAACATGTGAGTTGATGTGCTCTGCAAACTCAAATGGTGAAATTGACTTTTAGTGCTGTCAGAATAAGACTATATCACTTTTTTTTTTAGCTTCTATAGCAATCTATAGACAAACATCTTACTAGTAAAGAGTGACACAATGGGCAAGTCCGAAAAAAGAAAAACAAAGAGCCCTTCGCAAGCTAATGCTGCAATCAAATCCAATCATGAAACGCTGCAAGCCTCTAATAAACTTGCGACAGAGAATCTGAATAATTACGTCAAGACAGACTTAGATGCAATCTCTGACGAATTCATGTTGTGCGAGGAAGAATTCCCAGCACTTTTAGACACGCCATGCAAATCTCCTGCCGCCAAACAACGAAAGACTGAACAATCTGATATTGCTGACGTACTTTCACAACTTGGAGCACTCTCTCAATTAATAAACACTCGGTCAGATTCCCTGGAGAAAATAATAGGAGAAAACACACGCGCGATTACTAACATGAAGGAGGTAATAAATGAAAATACCAAGCAAATCACAAGTGTCAAGGAAGCTATCGAATTCATGAGTGAGGAAGTTAACTGTCTGAAAACCAAGCACGGAGCAGTGGAGTCCAAGGTGAGCAAAATGGAGCAAACTACCTTTGAGCAAGAGAGAAGATTAGCACATCTGGAAAGTTACTCGCGACGATGGAATTTAAGAATTTATGGAGTTCCAGAAAAGGAGAAAGAAGAAGTTCGTCTGCAGGTTATCCATTTGTGTCAGCGACTCCTGCCAGAGGACAAGGACAAACTTCCGATTGCTATTGACATTGTACATCGGCTTGGTCGCAAGCAACCAAACAAAACCAGAGGAATTATTGTTCAATTTGCCTCCCGGCTCTACCGCGACGCTGTGTGGCGTGCAGCAAAAGAGTCTACTTTTCTCAGGGAAAATGGCCTGAAAATATCTGAGGATTTATCTCCTGCAGATAAAGAGAGGAGGAACAAGTTATGGCTGGCAGTAGAAAAAGCAAGACAAAACAACAAGCGTGCTTACTTTATTGGAGGTAGAGCGTTTGTAGAAGGAATCGAAATATTCCCTCCAGCCTGAAACTTCATGCAGCTGACCCGGACATATATGATACTTGTTTCACTATGTACTGAAACAGTGGGCTAACGAAAGTCTATATTATCTCGAGATTGTTGCCTTTAAATTTTTCTTTGTTTTTTTTTTTGTTTGTTTTTGGGTTTTTTTTTTCTTTAAAAGATGACGAAGAAAAAATAATTTAGTTGGTATTTTAAAGGAATTTATTATAATTACTGCCATCCTAAGTTATAATTGTTTATATAATTATAAAAATATAAATACTATTAAGTATACTATTATTATTTTATTTATTTTTCTCCTTTAGTTATGACTAAAGGCATTCTAATCTCGGGAATTTGTTTTTGTAACTCTCATTCCTTATGGAAAAAACAAGGACTTTGTTTGGTTCTGTTATTATATTGACTGTATTTATATTATAGAAATAAGAAATTTGAATTTACAAGATAAAAGATTACTTAGATTCTATGGATGTTGACATTTAAATTCTGAATTGCACTACTTCATTTGTAATAATAGAGTTTGCTGTTCTCATCATTTTGCCTGTATAGTTAACACATTTTCAGAGACTAGTTCAATCTACTTAGTAGGATATTCTTTCTCTTTTATGTCTCTATCTATTATTTCTTTTAACACTAGAGGGTTAAGAAACATTACAAAAAGGAAAGCAATTTTTTTGTTTCTTAAACAATTTAAATCTGATTTTTATTTTCTGCAAGAATGCCACTCAACCAAAGAGGATTATGTTTTCTGGAGATCTCAGTGGGGACCTGATTTATGGATGGCTCATGGAACAAGTAACTCGGCTGGTGTTTGTATCCTTAAAAACCATTTTGATGGGACGATTATATGCTCTGATTGTGATCCAGGTGGACGTTATATCTGTCTTGTATTGGAAATTTCGAATGTAACAGTTATTATTGTTAATATCTATGGTTTTAATCAACAAAAAGATAACGAAAATCTTATTGATCAAGTGGAAGAACATGTGTTGATGTTGCTAGCCAAATATCCAAACTCATTTTTAGTTTTTGGAGGGGATTTTAATGTGGCTTTGAATAACGTTTTAGACAGATGGCCTCCAAAATCTCCTGATAATTCAAGTTTGTACTTAAAGAGGTTTATGCAACGATTCTCGTTACTTGACAGTTGGAGAGAAACTCATCCCTCTCAAAAAATATTTACTTGGAACAATAATACTCTTTTAAATCAATCTCGTATCGATATGTGGCTTATCTCTAGAGATTTAAAGAATGTATCTTCTGATATTATTCCATCGCCGCTCTCTGATCACAAATGCATCTCTATATGCATTCCTCTCTCAGATACTGCTAATTTACAAAGAACTACCTCATATTGGAAATTGAATGCCTCATTGCTCAAGTACAATGAAGTAAAGGATAAAATTAATTTCATAATCACAAATTATTGGGAAAAAGCTAATAAGGAAAACAATTTTTGCAGTAATTGGGAATTGGCGAAATATGAAATTGGTAAATTCTTGCGTACTTTTAGCAGCAATTTGACTAAAAAGAAAAAAAATGAAGAGAGTATTATAATATCTAAAATCTCAAATCTTTTATCTAATATGGTTCTGTCTGATGCTGAAAAAGTTGAGCTTGCTCATCATCAAAACATGCTAGATGAGTTTTATAAACAAAAAGCTGAGGGAGCTTTTGTTAGATCACGGAAAAGATGGATTGAGGAAGGTGAGCAAAACTCTTCTTATTTTTTTAGACTAGAGAAACAACAAATGAAAAAAAACCTGATTGGAAAGCTTATAATTGATGGATCTCTCTGTGAAGACCAAAAGGCTATTGCTAATTTCTGTGCCAAATTTTATCATGATTTATATACATCTAAATTTAACAAACAGCATGCTCATGATTTTTTTGAGTCATTATTTTCCTTTAATCAATTAAGTAACAATGATCAAGCCATTTGCGATTCTCCCATTACTTTAAAAGAAATTGATAAAGCAATTAAATCTTTAAAAATCAATAAATCCCCTGGTACAGACGGTCTTACGTCAGAATTCTATCATATGTTCAGTAAAAACATTGCCCCTTTTTTGTTTAACGTCTTTAAGGAAAGCATAAATAAATCTTCTCTCCCACCTACACTATGCCAAGGGCTGATCACTTTAATTCCCAAACCAAGTAAAAATATCACTTTATTAGATAACTGGCGTCCAATAACATTATTAAACAATGATTATAAAATAATTGCTTTAGTATTGGCCAAAAGATTAAAAGGAGTATTACATTCTATTATTGATGAAACACAATCTGGCTTTATGCCAAATAGACACATATCTAATAATATAAGATTGATATTAGACATTTTAGATTATTCTGATATAATTCATAATGATAGTTTCATCTTTTTCTTAGATTATTATAAAGCCTTTGATACTTTAGAACACGGTTTTTTATTTCAAGCACTTAAAAAAATTGGCTTTGGTGATTATTTCTGTAAGATGGTTAAAATGCTATATGTAAATGGAAATAGCTCAATTAAATTAAAAAATGGTACTTCTCCCAGGTTTTCTCTAAATCGTGGTGTTCGTCAAGGATGCCCAGTGTCTCCTTATCTGTTCTTAATTGCAGTACAATTTCTTAATTTACATATTAAAAGGAGTAATCTAAAAGGCATCACTGTTGGAAATGCAGAATTAACCATCAGTCAATTAGCTGATGACACAGCATTGTTTTTAGAAGACTCCTCTCAAATTTCTGTAGCTTTAAATATCCTTCAATCATTCTCTAAAGCTTCTGGTCTAAACCTTAACATTGATAAATGTGAATTATTTCCCATTAAAAGTTGTAATGTCTCTTCAATCTGTGGTATAGCTGTTAAAAGCACTGTTAAATATCTTGGTATAGAAATAACTAAAGAAAAAAATAGATGTGCAACAAACTTTAATCCGATTATTGAAAAAACAAAGAAAAAACTTAATTGCTGGCTTCAAAGAGATCTATCTATTAAAGGAAGAGTTTTGCTCACTAAGGCCGAAGGTCTTTCACGCCTCTCTTATGCGGCCCAATCTCTCTATGTAGATAAGCCTACATGTAAACTGATTGATAGAGCTCTAACAGATTTTGTCTGGAAAAACAAAAGCCATTATATGAAGAAGTCTGTTATATTAAATTCCTACAACAAAGGTGGCCTAAATTTTATTGATTTTAATTCTTTAAATTACACTTTCAAAATAAATTGGCTTCATCGATACTTGAAAAATCAAGATTCCATCTGGAATATCTTCCCTCAACAAGCTTTTTCATATATTGGAGGTATACAATTTTTATTGATGTGCAACTATAACTTATCAAAAATTCCTATCAAACTTTCAAATTTCCACCAACAGGCACTTTTGGCATGGGCTTTAATATATAAACATAATTTCACTCCACATAAATTTTTATTTGGAACAATCAAAATATTTTATACAAAAACAGAACTTTATTTTTTGATCAGTGGTTTAATAATGGTTTGCTTTTAGTCTGTCAGCTATTTAACAATAAAGGGTTACTAATGACTTATGCTGAATTTCTCTCAGAATACAATGTACCAGTTACTCCCAAAGAATTTGCCATAGTTATGGGAGCGATACCAACAGGAATCTGTATGCTTTTTAAGAATTATACTCACTCTACTACTATATACACTACTTTCCCTGAACCAATAGATACTCTTATAGGTAAAATATGTTTTTCAGGAAAAAAAGATAGAAACAAGAAAGTTAGATCACTGTTTCTTGAAAATATTATCTCGATATCTCCTGCAATCTTTTATTGGAATAATTTATTTAAAAATTTAAATTGGAAAAAGATTTGGTCTTTACAACAAAAATATTTTCTTACCAATAAAGTAAAAGAAGTGTCTTTTAAAATAATAAATAAATTTTAGCCTGCTAAATATTTTATGATCAAATATAAAAACAATATTGATACAAGGTGCTCATTTTGCCAAGTTCACACAGAAACTGTCTATCATCTATTTTGGTCATGTTTATATACAGAACAACTATGGAAAGATATTGAAACATTTATTAAAGTTAATATCCAACAAGATATATCTGTAACTTTTAAAAATATTATTTTTGGCCACTTTGATTCTGATTCTAATAAAAACAAAGCTTGTTTTGTTATAAATTTAATTTATTTTCTTTGCAAATTCTATATCCATAAATGTAAATTCTCTAACAACAAACCAATTTTTCTTGTTTTTTTGAAAGAATTTAAAATGTACCTTAACACTATTTCATCCTCTGTGAATAAGAAAGCAAGAAGAACAACCTCAATTTGTAATGATTTTAATTTGAATACTCTAATTGAAATGTAAATTAATCTTACCCTCTTTTTTTTTTCTTTTTCTTTCCTCTTTTTTTCTGTTTGCAAATGTCATATTTTTTTTGTTCTGTATGTTCAGATGACATTGTATATAATGTTGATACGTGTTGTATACCATATACATAAATGTATATCATTAATGTCATCTTATAATGTTTGCAATAAAAAAAAAAAAAGTTCGATTTTACCTATAAAAAAAAAAAAAAAAAAAAAAGTAAACAGATCACACAGTTAGATATCACTGCTTTATGTCACGTCAAAATCAAACTTGAAATGGACTGAAAGCATGATGACTGCGGGTTTTTTTTTTTTTTTTTTTTTGCAATCAGTGCAATCAGTTTGGTGAAATTAAAAATACAATTCGTGTTTGTGACAGACGGTGTTTATGGAGCATGACCTATGATCCAAAATATCCTAGGTTGACAATTAAAAAGAAAAACCGCAACACACAAATTATATTGTTTATACACAAAATATATTGTTTAAATTATTATTGCCTTTAGTTATTATTTTGGAATGAATGTAGAAATGCTTAAAAACACTAACTTGATGAGATTGACTTGGTTTTGATAAATAGAACATTACATTGTTAATATAAAATTACAAAATAGAATTGTGTTTTGTTTATTTTTTTCTTTTTTGATGTAATGTAAAGTAATGTTCATTTAACAAGGAAGATGTGTCAACTTTAAGAGTAATGCACATGAATTTACATTGATTCATAAAAAAAAAAAAATGTGCCTCCTCATTTCAGAACACCACTGCACGCCACTGGTGTGGTTATGATTCAGGCTGCATCACGAGTCAGATTGTGGATCAATATCATTCAGAGTATTTCATTCAGCTCCTTCTGCTTGAAGATTGGGATTCATCACATCAGCATTTGGCAAAGGATTTGAGGATTTAAAGCTGGGACAAAAGGGGAATCTGTTAAACAGGCAGAGCTCAAAACCAGAAATCTTTCCAAAGAAAACATCATTCCAAGGGTGAAGAGAGAGAGAGAGTGTGGTCCGACAGGCAGTCAGTCAGTAACGATCAGCAGACTGTAAACCTGAGGACAGTTCAGGACTGAGGTCAGGGGTGAGCGAGGGGCGGAGCCAAAGAGCAGCCTGTACCAATGCCAGCAGAGAAGAGCATTTTTCTGAATATATGAACTCTATTACATATACATTATATTTTTACTTAACCTGTTAGTGATGTCTTAATTATTAAATGTTTGTTTGAATGAATCTGTCATGAGAATAAGTTACTACAGCCACCATTTAAATGTTTTTATTTCCACAATAAGTTGGTGTAGAAACATAACTTTATTATTAATGAATTATTTTATAATTAAATTATTTTAAAATTTAATTTAGATGCATCACTAGTTCATAGCTAGTACATTGATATAGCTGCACTAGACCAGCAGGGACACTCCAGACACAAATAAAACACTGTTCACTAGATTTGTGAATTACCTTGTCTATTTGTGTAAAATAAAGAAAGGTGTGATTTTTATTTTCTTTCAAAACACACAAGACCACATTAAATCAGAAACCACTAAAAATAGACTTATATTTCATATGTCATGTGAGAGATAATCCATGGCTAGCTGTGCCTTAAACAATTTTAATGCACAACGTGAGACAAAGAACCACTCGATGCGATTTAGTCTCAGAAGAAGAAGCTCAAGCCAACATAATGAAGACAGATTTCTCCCTTGAAGTTTGACAGTTGACGGAATGAATTAATGAAATATTAATAAAGTGTCTGTAATGTATTAATGAAATATTAATAAAGTGTCTGTAATGTATTAATGAAATATTAATAAAGTGTCTGTAATGTATTAATGAAATATTAATAAAGTGTCTGTAATGTATTAATGTGTTCAGGTAAAAAAACAACTGAAAACTGTCATTTTTTTGTTCTTGAAAGATAAAAGATTTTTATTAATTACAGAAACGAATAGTTTGAAGGGCTGATCACAGTGTTTAGAAGAGTCAGCGGGTCACGACTTTTGGTTGAATCAGTACAAATGGATCAGCAGGGGGTGCTATTCTCAAAGGAAAATACAGGGAGGAAATTGTTCACAATGAGATTAATAACAAGGGAAGGAGGCTAATACTGATACTAGAGGATTCACATAAGCAATATATTATATCATAGTATTTATGATACTAATCTCAAACCTACAAATCTGCTGTTACTTCATGAATTAGAAGAACAAACTACAGACCTGTCAACTAAATGAATGAATGAATGGCAAAATTATATTTGATGGTGATTTTAATTTGGTCCCACATAATAACTTAGATAGATGTCCTTAATGTTCAACCTTAATGTTATGAAGCGACGAGAATACTTTTTTTGCTGAATAAAGTAGTTATTTTTTATTTGTTTTTGCACACAAAAGTATACTTCGTCTCTTCATAACATTGAAGGGTTCATAACACACACAGTTTCTGCCAATCTCATGTTAGTTGAGTTCCTATAGAGTAGTATTGCATCCTTCATATCTCTGAAGAGTCTTTTATCAGATTTATAAAGACAGATACGCTGTACCGATTCTTTCTGAAAACAGCTGAGCTCCTGGAGGCGAAGCTAAAGAGTGACGAGCACATGCAGCTTTTGCCTAGAGATCGTCTGCTATCAACGGTCAGCTAAACTAATGTACTTAAACACACACAATACACCATCGCATTATTCCTGGATAACTTTTGATTCACTATACGTTCATGTTGTTTACATTATGATGCAGCTTTACTGACCACCTGTGGTTTGACTCATGACCGGGATCATTATCGCTGGGACCGCTCCATCTTTCAGTTTCAAGCGATCTGTAAATCCAGCGTCGAACTGGACCTTGTTTATGAAACCATAAGCATTGATCCTGAGGACTCGAGCAGCCACGGAAAACGAGATATTCTCCATTCATTTTAACCAATAAAAAATTGATTGCAACTTTCAGACACAACTTTATCCTTATTTTGATAGTTAATTTGAGGCAGTTTCTATGGTTATTTTAAAGACAAATATCTCGAGCGCATCAATGTAATGCGTGAACACAAATCTCTCAGCTGTTCCCTTAACGCTGGTTCTTCAGGAAGGCAAGGTTATCTTTCCCTCTCAACCAAAAACACACTTCTTTGGTGACATTGTTGATTTCGTGGTCTAAAAACAAAGTAACAAATCTTACTCGAGCAAGTCCTGTGCAGTGCTGCTGATTAATGAAGCATGTTGATGGGTGTGCTCTTTCTCTCTCGCTCTGGTTGGTGTGTGTGCGCTCTTTCAGGAGAAGTGCCCAACTGCCCATACAAGCAATTCTGCCCTTTATGACATAATATAGGGCCATACTCGAAAAAAAAAACTTTCAGAAACTTATACGAACCCTGCAGGAGTGTATTTGGCACTGAAATACTCCATCATACGTCATGAGAATCCAACTCTTTAACAGTGTAAATAAGTCAGAATATGCATGAAATAGCATTAGACATCCCCTTTAAGGTCGAATCACTGCAGTCACGTTGACTATTTTAACAATGTCTTTAGTACCTTTCTGGACCTTGAATGACAGTAATTATGTTGCTTTCTATGAGGGTAAAAAAAACCTTGTATTTCATCAAAAATATCTTAATTTGTGTTCTGAAGATGAACAAAAGTTCTTACGGGTGTGGAACGACACGAGGGTGAGTAATTAATAACAAATTCAAACCCTTTAATAAATTACGCATAAATGACACTTTCACAGATGATTGACCAACAACTTTGTATTCTAGCTCTGAAATACAGTACTCCTTAATGGAGTCCTTTTTTAGAAAAATTGGATAATAAACCCTAACCTCAGTATTGTATAACAAACAATTCAAGTATCAATTAAAATTGTTCACATAATATATCCTGTGAAAGACACATCAGAGCATTTTCATCTGGATATGGATTACAAATGCTCTTTTTGTAATTGTGAAAGAGAGTCTATTGTGCATTTATTTTTTCAGTGTCCCTGTTCATCTTTCTTTTGGTATGAAATGTCACAAATGAATTGCAACCTAGTCTTACATGTCATCTGTTTTACTTCATTCAAATCAATATAACTTTTCCAAAAGAACAATATATATTATCAATATATATATTTGTCTCACTGCACATGGTTCAAATCTGAGAATTTTAAGATGAATTCAATCTCAGTCTGTTTCACAGGATTTTGTCTTCATTTTTTTCATCATAAACATAACTTCTGCTTTTATATCGTTTGACATGTATGAAAATGTATATAAACATCTAGTCATGATCAAATTATTTCAAGACTTAAAGGTGTCTGTTTTCTCTCATGTTTACAACTTAATTGTCTCTCTCTGGTCTCTCTTTAATCTGTTGCTCATACAGTTTCTTTCACAGATTTACATTCACTCTTCTATATCTATCGCTCCAATCCAGACTCATCACTACACTATAGTGACTGATCTCCACCTGTCAAACTAACATGGAGCGTTTATTGAATTCCAGTATTTTATTATTGATGGACTTTGATGATGGATCCTCCCTCTCTCTGTGCTCGACAGACGCGGATCATTTGGGACCAGGTGACTCCCATGATCACTCGTCGTTCCTGATTGGTGACCAAGTGGAAGAGGATACAGTATCTTTGTTAGTCTGATTTTCCTCAAGCGTTTGCAGGTCTAAAGTAAAGGAAGCTGTCGGGAGGTGGAGCTGTTTTCTTTGCTCTTTCACTGCCGCCTCATCAGGTCTGTCAGAGGATCGTTGAAATCTAAATGAATCTTAATTTATAACAGTGAAGTCACTGTATCTTCAGTCTGTTGATTCTGTTGACTGTGAGTCTCTGTAGTGGATCCTTATTCACCATCAGATGATCATGAGGAGATCTATGTGTGTGTTGTGTGTGTGTGTGTGTGTGTGTGATAGATTACATTATCTGCTTCAGCCAATCGCAGCACAGAGTACAAGTTTAGCGAACATCTCTTCACTTTAATACAAGTTACAGTAAAACAAAGCCTTAGGACATGTTGAAAAATACAGTATAACTTACAATCATGTTCAGTGGTTATAAAGAGTCTACACACCTCTGTTAAAACAGTTTGGTTCTGTGATGTTGAAAAGAAACAAACATTTTCCAAGGCATTAGATACTATAAAACACAGTGACAACAATCATCAACAAGTGGAGAAAGTATGACACAACAGTGACAATGTCAAGAACATTTTACTTCCAAAACTGATGATTGTTGTCACTGTGTTCAATGGTATATCTAATGCCCTGGAAATGTTTTGTAGCTCCTCACCTGAAACCTTTTCTTCTTTGTGGCCCACAGCTAGCGTGTAACCAAGAAGATTTATTTGGAGTTAATCAGAGTCTCTTCAGGTGAATTCAGGCATGTGCTATTACACATGAACTTGATGATTAGTTCATTCTGAAGGTCATTTTTTCAGTGGCATTGCATAGGCTGTAATTTCACATTAAAGGTGCAAAAGTTCTGATTTTATTTATCTTTCTTTCTTTTTAACATCAAAGAACCAAACTGTTTTAACAGAGGTGTGTAGAGTTTTTATAACCACTGTACATGATTGTAATTTATACTGTATTTTTAAACATGTCCTCTGATGTACATTCAGGATTTGTTTTGCTGTAACTTATAAAGTGAAGAAATGTTTGCTAAACTTGTACTCTGTGCTGCGATTGGCCTAAGCAGATAATGTGATATTACTGAGATTTTTTGAGCTCAAGATTTCATTACATTTTGAGAAAATTGTTACATTATGAGCATTTTATAACAATAATAATATTATACTTATTACATTATGTGCAGTTATTACATTATGAGTTTCTACAAACCCAAACCTCAGATTATTACATAGAGGTCTGGTCCGAATCAGGGTATCTTCTGTTCATTAATTTTTTGATTTAATATTGAAATCAGAAAAATGAGAAAATGGCACGGTCCGTGTAACGCTTCACAATTCAATTTTTCAGACCATACAATGCAAATGCAAAAATGAAAAATTGAAACCAGGTGTTCATTTTTCTTGTTTTTCATTTACTTCTTTAATAGATACTTTTGTTATATTATGACTTTAGAAACAACCATTTGAATAAATGAAATCTAACTGATTTTCTATTTTTCCATTTTTTTTTGTCTTGTAATTTGCGCCGTGGGCTGTACCATTAGCACGGGGGTGTGGCCGCAGACTACTATTTCATTGATGTAAAGAGATTCTTTACAGTTCTGCTGTATTTACACTGCATGTGTAACAGAACGGGACTCAGGCAGGGATCCATTTGCAGTGCTTTATTAAATAAGAGCTTGGTCGTACAGGCAGGGTCAAACAGGAACAAACAGGAACAGCAATGGACAGGCAGAATCGTGGTCAGGATACAGGCAATGGTCAGGACAGGCAGATATCACTCACAGGTCAGAATACAATAAACAGTCCAAAGGCAAGCGGCAGAGAATCGTAAACGGTAAATCGACAGGATCAGTAACTGGCAGACAATATAGTAACACTCAGAATTGCAACACAGGTTAACAAGACTTCACAATGAGGTGGTGAGTGTGTGAGTCTTAAATAGTCCAGATAATGAGCTTCAGCTGTATGTGGCAATTGGTGATTGGTGTTGAATGTGTGCATGTGACTGGCAGGGAGGATTATGGAATTGGAGTCCAGGAACTGACAGGAATCATGACAGCATGCATGTTGAGGAGTAGTTTAAACATGCATGTCTGTGAACATGCATGCAGTAAACCTCAATGAGATGATAGTAGTCCGCGGCCACACCCCCGTGCTAATGGTACAGCCTACAGCGCAAATTACAAGACAAAAAATGGCAAAATAGAAAATCGGTTAGATTTCATTTATTCAAATGATTGTTTCTAAAGTCATAATTTAGCAAAAGTAAAATTGAAAAAAGGGGGAAAAATGGCAAATATCCATTGATGATGTAACCGAAAAACAAGAAAAATGAATGTCTGGTTTTATTTTTTTATTTATGCATTGTATAAGATACCCTGATTCTTACGGTCCGTGTACTTTTGCGTCCATTAGTTTTTCCTTTTTTAAACCAGAAATGAAATATGGAAAATGTATTTTATTTTAACACTGATGAATAGAATTAGTAGATACAAACTAATTTTCTTTATGCAAGATTATTATTTTGTGAAAAATAATATAAATGATATGCAATTTGTTTTTTAATATGTAAAAATGCTAAATTTAATTTAGTGTTTTCCGTCAAACACACAGACGCTTAAGCGCCCTCTAGTGCCTGTTCCTCTGGCGTTGACTCGCTTCAAGAGCCAGCCTTAATGACACTGATTAATTTTCATTCATTAAATTACTATTATTATCATTTTTACATTTATATTTTAACCTAAACATTAAATTTCTAAACCTTATAGCCTCTTGTTTAGTGATCTAACATTATCGAGTTCCCGCTTGTGGTCTCAATCCCGTCATTTTGCCTTTTACTCTGTTTTATATGAATAAAGGCCAAAACGACATCTAAATGACTGTCACTTTTTCGTCTGGCTCTGTTAGGTGTTTTATATTGTTTTATATTGAGAAATTGTTTGGGATTAGGAGTCACGTAGCTATGCTATGCTGTTCAAATTGAAAATATACCAACATGTGTTATGACAAAATTTTCTTGTCATCAACAGTATCTACTGCTAAGACAACGGCAACGTAAACAAAGTGGAAGGAAAATATTTTTTATGTTAAGCGTTTATAATGGTTTTCTATAAGTGGAAAACGCTGAACGTTGAAAGCGTGTTGCCTTCATATTTGGCCTGACCTGCTTGCCTGCATATCTTAATATCAGTGTCTTAATGCATTAAGTGTTTTCTTCATAACTGCGTTTTATTTTCTAGGAAAATGCTTAATGTGTTATTGTGTTCATAGTGGGCTGCTTATAAGGTGTAGTGAATTTGCTCCTCCAATATCACCTACATTAAGTCACATTAAGCATTTTTCACATCTTAAGCACTCAGAATGTCCCGCTTCGCTGGGCGAGTTTGCCGCCAGTATAGCATTCTCTTGGACATGAGGCAGTATCGGACCCCTCGTGAGTGAGAATGGGGTGGAAATCAAGTCAAGTATTATCATTTTTCAGAGACTTTGCTCTCGAAAGTATGGGAGAAACAACAATTTTACAAAAGAAAACTTGTAAATTTACATTTCTTCGACTTTAATCTGTCCTTTTTTAATTTTGGTTCATAAAGATGCTAAATGTAATAAACAGAAATCTGAAAATATTGACTTATTTATTTTGTGCACATTAGATTTGTGTATTCGGTTTTAATTTAAATTTTGGTATTCACCATAGCATTTAAAAATACAACAACGGTTCGTTTTTTTGTTTTTCTTGATGTGGTTAAAAAAAACGAAGGAATGGACGCAAAAGTACACGGACCGCATTCACATCGATGTTTGTTTTCTACACTCAATAAAAAAAGCGAATCGCTGCCGCCTACTGGTGGTTTCAATATTTAACATAATTACTTTCTTTTTAAAATCACTCAGTTATGTTAGAATTTGATGAATGATTATACATAAAATGTCATAGATAGATAGATAGATAGATAGATAGATAGATAGATAGATAGATAGATAGATTAGAGAATGAATAAAATATCCAATAATGCTACACATAAAACAGATTAATTTTTTAATTAAAAAAATAATAATACAGGCAGCATACCAACGTTCATCCCTCCCAATGTTGAAACCAAATCTACACCCTTGCCAATAATTAGATAACATTATTGCAAGCTTACCGTTGTGAATCGAGCTAAGGTAAGGAGAGGGCTGGTTATGTACTTGCTCAAAAAAAAAATGATTTTGGAAACCACAACAACAACAAAAAGTTACGGACTGTTTAGGCAGAAGAAATGTTTAATCAGAAAAAAAAAACTGAATAAAAGGTACAAAAGCTGTCAAAAGCACTAATATGTACCTTTAAAAGGTAAATGAGGTATAAAGGTGTACCATATGGGTTCTGCCCCAGTGACAGATTTTGGCCCTTTTTTATTCTCTGAGAGATATAGAATATAGAATTTCATATTTTAATTTTTTTTTTTTTTTTTGAAAACAAATGCAAAGACATTTAAAGACAAGGTCCCAGTGAAGTGTTTTCATATAACTAACCTCAGAAATTATCCAATTTGTGAAGCAGCAGCAATAAACATTTCTGCAGTTTACTTCTTCCTGTTCCTCAGAAACATTTAAACATGTATAAAAACCAAGTGAGGGAAAAAATTGCTCACAAGTGAACATGTAAACTCATTGTGTTGAATGTTTGTGAGTGTCACAGATGCTGTAGAAGAACAAAATACTGGCCGTCAGTCAGATGGATGGATGGATGAAGGGGCAAATATGATGTTCTCTGATTATTGTGACAGCCAGTGAAACTGTAACCAGAACTGTTCAGACTCCAGGGTATTTTTTTTTAATCCAAATCATCCTCAAACATGTGTCATATTTCTGTTCTCCTCAGACAGAATGAGACGAGTGTCTGCTGTGTTTGGATCCAGTGTCAGATATACCGGTCTCTGAAGACAAGAAAAGAGAACAAAACAACATTAACCACAGATATGTGTGTATGAACATACCTGTGTCATATTCCATGATTTACACTATAAAAACACACAAATTTACTTGATGAGAATATTAATTATAATAAATATATTATAAATGTTTATTTATTAATATATAAAGACATACCAGATTTCTGTGTTTTATTGAAAAAGCTCATTAAGCAATATCACATGAGCAAGAGTGAAAAACAGTGAGGATCACAACAGTTAAAGACGTGTATTTAATGCTTGTTTATGAGAAATAGTAAAGACAGATGAAAGAAACGTGTGTGAAAGACCTCAAACGTGTGCTAGCTTGTCAAAATGATCCCTTGATTGTGAAGACAATGAAGCTGCAGAAGAAGATCCAGTGTCAAAACATGGAAGCACCTCAATTGTATGGGAGTATGTGGTTTTAAACACTATGAAGGAACTCAATCAAAATGCTATAAAACCTGTACAGCAGATCATGTGCAGTCACTCAAAGAGGAAATAAGACAAACCTGTCAGTCTAAGCACAACATTGTTATATTCTTACTAAAGAAGCAATCCACTGATTCTGAGCCAAATATAACCTAATAACCTAATAATTTTAAATAATTTTAAAAAATGATCTCATGTGTTTCCAAACCTACATGGATTTCTTCTGCTGAACACAAATGATGATATTTTGAAGTTTAGGTGACCACTGATATCTATTGTAAAGGAAAAAACACTGAGAGCACATCGTTTAACAAATGCAAATGAACTTGTGCCCATCTGTTCATGCTGGTCTGAAAACAAGGTTAAACGAAAAGCATTTAATCTGTTGTTAAACTAGCAAAAGTGAATTCGGAAACGCCCTAAGTACACCTGCGCCATGTGCTTCAGACCATGCACTTAGAACATTAAAATAGGGCCCTGAGACTTTTCATACTGAAAAGAAAATGTCTTTTGTGTTCCACAGAAAAAAGAAAGGCATACAGGTTTGGATGACGTGAAAGTGAGTAAATAATGCCAGATATTAAATGTTTGGGTGAACTATCTTTTTTAAGAAGGCCTACTCATTGAGACTGATATTGTAGCAAACGTAATCTTTTCTTCAACGCAGCTTTACTACAGACCCTTTCCACATTTCACTCCACTGTACACTTGTTGATGGTAAGACTGAAATGCAAAAACAAACATTCACAGGATTAGATAAATCTTACTGCTCAACATACATGAATTTGTTCAGTGTGCAGTTTGGATCATTCAGTAGATCAGAGAGCATCTTGACTCCTGATTCTCCCAGGTTATTGCCTCTCAGATCTAGCTCTCTCAGGTGTGAGGGGTTTGAACGCAAAGCTGAAGCCAGATAACCACAGCCTATATCTGTCACCTTACAGCCACATAATCTACAAACATAGAAACAATGAAGATATCTGTAACTGTGACATCAAAACTCACAACAAACGCATATTAATTCTGTTGAATAATTACACATCTATTTCATATAAAATGATAAGAGTTAAATCTCTCTCATTTCATAAACTATAAGTTTTGCTGAAAGGAGAATATGGTTCTGATCAGATCTATACAGCCATCTACCAGATACTGAGGATCAAGAAGCACACACACACACACACACACACACACACACACACACACACACACACACACACATTTTATATAGTGTCATATAAGCCCATGCGGGCTGGGCACCATGAGTGCATGACACTTAAAAATATTCATTCATTCATTCATTCATATATGCTTCAATATACTTAATGAATGAATCTCAAACCTCAGTTTCTCCAGCTGACAGTTTGGGCTTTTCAGTCCATCAGAGAGCAGCTTTACTCCGGAGTCCTGCAGGTCATTGAAACTCATGTCCAGCTCTATCAGACAGGAGTTTGATGATTGTAGAACTGATGCCAGAATTTCACAACACTGACCAGTGAGTTTACAGTATTCTAATCTGAACAGAATAATACACTGAATTACACATCCATTGACAGTGGTGTAAAGTAACAGTACAAATACTTTACTTACTGTACATTTTTTTTACTTTGAATATTTTCAACATTTTTTGAACATTTTTTGAAAATAACACTTACTTTGCTATATCAAAGCATTTATTTTAATTATTGCTTCATTTTAAAGCCAAATACTTCTACATCTACAAATCTTCTCTTGTTAATAGTTACTATAATTTTTAAAAATGTTTTCATTGTTTGTGAAAAGAGAGTGCAGAGAAGCAGCATGTAGGCAGTGTGCAGCTAGTGAGCTCAGAGTATGAGTACGCAGCAGTGTTTACATGTCCTCTTATTATAAGCAACGGGACATCTCCAATGGGCCGATAATTCCACCATATTAAGCGGTGATATAGCTATACTGCAGTGAATGAGATTCACCATGATCATAATGTGTGACAAACAGTGATTAAACCATGCAGTTGCAGCGCGACAGCAGAGAGAGACAGGCCTCCAGCGCGGCAATGATGAACTTGCTTGTGCTGGTGGTTCTAACCAGTGATAAACACAACGAGAGGTGTTCGACCCATCTGAATTCAACATTCCTATGATATGATAGGTTTCTAACACTAGAAATACTGAAGAAATCACACATTTATTTATTTTTTTTCCTAAAAATTATTTGGACAAATAACTTATAAATATCAATATTCTATATTTTGTCAAAAATACTAGAAAACGCAGCATCACCACAACTATGTTCCTTTTTCGAAAGAAATGGTATCTGCAAGGATTTCCAGGATTTAGACTGTGCCATAGCACTGAGACTGCTCTCATTAGAGTTACAAATAATTTGCTCTTATCATCAGATTGTGGTTGTATCTCCCTATTAGCGTTATTGGAACTTAGTGCTGCATTTGACACTATTGATCACAACATTCTTTTGAATAGACTCAAAAATTATGTTGACATTAGTGGAACTGCATTGTCATGGTTCAAATCATTCTTATCTGACCATTATCAGTTTGTAGCAGTAAACAAAAAGATGTCATCACAAGTTTAGTGTGGAGTTACTGCAAGGCTCAGTACTAGGACATTGTTTTTCACCCTGTACATGCTACCCTTTGGAGATATAAGGAAGCATGGCGTTAGTTTTCACTGTTATGCTGATGATACTCAGCTCTATATTTCTACACGCACTGACGAAACTTACCAATTCACAAAATTAACTGAATGCATAGCTGATATTAAAAAGTGGATGACTAGTAATTTTCTATTACTAAATTCAGAAAAAACTAAAACAGAGATTCTAATTATTGCACCATAATTGCACCTCTGCACATAATAACCAAGAATACTGTCTAACACTTGATGGCTGCTCTGTTAAGTCTTCGTCGTCAGTTAGGAACCTGGGTGTGCTCTTTGATACCAATCTTTCATTTGAAAGCCACATTTCTAGCATCTGTAAAACCGCATTCTTCCATCTTAACCCTCTACCGCATAGTATTGCCATATGGCAACATACTCTTTGTGTTCATTTCCTTGCCACCGTCTCTTTAAGAGAACATTCTCGTTTTTTTGTTGGTAAGAGAAGACCTTAGTTTAGCCAATGATGTGCTTTGGTTAAGTCACATGACATACAATTTTTTTCTGTGGCACAATTTCTGACAGACTGTCGTCTCTTGTCGGTAGTTGCTGAAAGCAAACTAAAACGTCAGTAACAAACAAGGACCCGCCCATGTCACATTCACAAAAAAATTGTTAACATCATCTCAGGTAAGTTATGATGACATATTCACCACTCAAAAAAGTTACGAAATTAGTTTTTGGTAAATCGATAAAATGTCTGTGTTGCCATATGGCAACACTGCGCAATAATGGAATGACATTATAATAGGTTAGATAGCTAGCAAAGGCCAGCTGCAGTCTGTTAAGCTGTAACAATAAAAACATTTATGCTAGTGATATAATGTTGATTAGTCGTATGTTAAGGACTGCCATGGCATTTGTATTATAAAATCAACATCAGAGACCTGCCACCCAGGGACGTGCACAGACATTTTGGGGGGCAGGGGCTCAAGTGGAAAAAAGGGCACTTCTCATAATTATTTATTTAAAAAAAAAAAAAAAAAAAAAAAAAACCTTAAATATATTAAGACAACTTTGACTTTCCTCACACTCATGCAATTTGTTTTATACTCCACAGATTTCTACAAAATAATCTTTTTTCACAGAGACCATGGTCTTCTCACAAGAGAAGTCAACACCAACTATTTTCAAGTAGCTATATATTTAGAATAAATGACTGCACCAAGGAGAGGGACATAGTTTCACTAATAATTTGTTTATTTTGCACAAATCAATAAATCGTTTTAATTTTTTTGGTGTTATTGGAATATTTCTTTCATGAAGTGGACAATTTTACGATTTTGGTCTATTTTTCCTGCCATGTCTTTTACTCTAATGGAAAGAAAACTTTTAACCCTAACCCTACACATTTAGATGGTGTTTGTTTTAAGCCTACTACTGTAGATTTCTTCTAAATTAACCAAAACAAGCTAATCTGCATATTTAAACACATCAAGATTTTTTTTTTTCCTGAACTGTTATTAATACATTATATATTATAACAAATGCCTGCAGAGGGCGCAAAAGCCTGCTGATTTTTGTTGTTAGACAGCACAGCATGATCAAAGCCATCATGATTAAAAAAAATATTATTAGTTAAATAATAATATTGGCCACTTCTTTGAGATAGAAATGCTACAGCCACTGTAATTTCTTCAACAAGAATACATGGACATCAAACATGCAAAAACAGAGCGAGGGTTTAAATTTTTATTGATGTATTATCCTGTGTAAGCATAGATTTAAGAATAGCATTATGTAGCTAATGCTGTATTATGATTTTTAAATAGTTTTAATAAAGCATGCGTCCTTAGGAAACTGTCTAATAATGTGGTTCATGGATGTGCGTCCATGGAATGCTCCTCTTCTGGTATTGACAGCCCAACCGATATCTTTACCATGGTTCAAAACGCAATGCATAGCACAATAAAATAATTGAAATTACAATATGACATAAATTTCATTAGTATCAAATCAGGCAGAAGTGTTGATGCTGGACAAACTAAATGTATAAATAACCCTTAAATAGCCAAAACGTTCAGGTTTGTGAAAATAGGCTAGCCTACCTGAAAGAAATGCACGGGATGGATCCATCTAGGGTCTAGGGTCATCTACCTGTGCCTCACCTCTGATTTTTTTTTTTTTTGATGAAGTTTCGTACAGAAAAAAGGTGAAGTTTCAAGGATTATGTGGGGTTCATGTTCATAGCCTTCCTCTCATAAGATTATGTAATGTTGAATTTTCATGAACTGCAATGTTTTTGGTTTTATGTCAATGTTTTATGATACATGATGAACAGTATTAGATTTGTTTTTAACTGTCTACATTTGCAATTTAAATAATATTCACGAAAAACGTAATGAAATTCAAAGAATATAAAGCATTATTCAGCAAAAGAGAATGAAATAAATAAAAGCACAAGATGTTGGAAAATAAGTATAAGGTGTTGTTTATATTTACTGCTAAAGCTTATAATAGCACCAATTGATTCAATACAAAACATTTCTGAGAAAAAATATTAACTATATACACTTATTCTAATTTATTTCCACTATTGTACGTTGTTGCTATATGGCAACATATCATAAAGTACCTTAAAATAATATTTTTTTTTCCAATTTTTTTTTACAGCACTTTAAGTTAAGCCATTCTAAGAAAAGGAAAAGAGTCACATTTTTTTCTATAGATTTATCATAATGCGTGCGCTAGAGGGTTAAAAATATAACTAAACTACAACATGTACACAATGACAAATGCGGAACAGTTAGTTCATGCGTTCATGACCTTAAGGCTAGATTATTGTAATGATCTACACTGTGGTACCCTGCATGCTTAATAAACAAACTACAGCTGGTCCAAAATGCAGCAGCTAGAGTTCTTACTAGAACTAGAACCAGGAAGTATGACCATATTAGCCTGGTTCTGTCAACACTGCACTGGCTCCCTATTAAACATCATATAGATTTAAAAATCTTGCTAATTACTTACAAAGCACTAAATGGTTTAGCTCCTCTGTACTCGAACAAGCTCTTAACGCATTATAGTCCTTCACGTCTATTGCGATGTCAGCATTCTGGCCAGTTGATAATACCTAGAATATCAAAATAAACCGTAGGTGGTAGATCCATTTCCTATAGCACCTAAACATTGGAACATTCTTCCTAGCATTGTTCAGGAAGCAGACACACTCTGTCAGTTTAAATCTAGACTAAAAAAGCATCTCTTTAACCAGATACAGATCAGATGGAGGACCTGCGCCTAGGCACAACCACAATGCATCACTGAATTGTCAGCTAGATTGTGTCAACTATCCTCTGTGAAGACCTTATAGACATGACAGACAGTGGCACAAATCCTCAACAAAACCATTTCCATACCAGCGTAATGAATCTGATCTTTAACCAGATAGAACTGGATTAAATATTTTTACTGTTCCAATCCCAATCTGAATTATGACCCGTAATGCTGCCTGAATCATAATCATGCGCTGTTCGTTAATGCCCAGAGAAGAATTGGCCCACCTACTGAGCCTGGTTTCAACTGTCAACTGATGGAGTTTCTGTTGCCTCTGGCTTGCTTAGTTGGGGAAACTTTACATTCAACTCGATTTTCAACAACTTGATTTTTTTTTATCTGCCTGCATTGACACCATTCTATGCGAATTGAACCGAGCTGGATGATGATATCACTGTTTTCTTGGGAGATGTGTTACACAGATTCACAGTAGATTCGGATGTACAGTTCTACACATGCACAGTCCATATTACGAACTAATGGACCCTTTTTCAATACCAAAAACAACATTTATATAAAATACTATTTATTAAACAACAATATTTAAACTAACAATAAATAAGTACAATTGTAAACTTCAGTCAAACGTACAAAAGCAGTGCTCTACAGGAGGTAAGTGTAACGTAACTGCTCCGAGACTCGAAAGCTGAGGATCCAAATGCAGTTTATTGAACAGGGTAATCCACAAACAAGGTAAAAAAAAAAAAAAAAAAACAAAGGGTCAAAAATACACAAGAAGGCAGTTCAAACAGACAACAAGGCAGGAACACACAGGCAGACAGGGTAATCCAAAAGACAGGCAGGGAATCAGAATAACCAGGAAACATGAAACCAGCAAATGCTCAGAATTGCAGCTGTTACACTAAACAATACTTCGCAGGAAATAAGCGAGACACAGGCACTACTTATACACAGGCACAAACAAGCTTAACAAGATAAGTTAACAAGGGGGTGTGGTCCAATGAATGTCCATGGTAACAAACAAGGGGTACAGAGTGGCAGGGAAACACAAGGTGCACAAACAACAGAGGAGATACAGGGAACACAGGCAGGGATCATGACACTAAGTTAAATATATATGGCGGAGGGAAA